>NC_090229.1:32478259-32778259 GCF_024489055.1 Chanodichthys erythropterus | reverse complement strand
TATTATAGGGTCTTTCTGTGTTTATTTGGCCATTGCTACACTGTAAAAAAGAATTGTTGGTTTAACTCAAAGTAAGTTACCTGGTTGCCTTAAAATTAAGTTCATTGAAATTAAAAATTTGAGTTAATACAATAAAGGTGATTGATTTATTAAACTCAAAATATTATGTTATCTGAACTACTTTAATTATCTAAGTTGATTTGACAAAAGAAAAAATGTAATGATAAATCATGAAAATAATTTTTTACAGTGTAGAATTGTGTTTAAAGGGTTAGTTCACCCAAAAATAAGACCTTCATTCATCTTCAGAACACAAATTGAGATATTTTACTTGAAATCCGATGGCTCCGTGCACTGTAAACCCGGATAAGTAGAATCTACTTAAAAAAACCGAGGTAACTCGTTGCCTTAAAATTTTTAAGTAATGAAGCATTAGTTGAATAAGTGAAGTGGACTACGTTCAATGTACTTAAGCCCATAATGGAATGGAATAGAACATTTAAGTTGAATTTACTTAAAAAAATTGAGGAAACTGGTTGCCCTAAAAAATTAAGTAATGTGAACTTAATAATTCGAGTTCATTTAACTTAAAATGTTTTGTAGTATTAATTACTTTGTAGTTATTACACCTAGTATATTTAAGTTCAATGTACTGTACTAAGCAAGTTAACTTGCCACCAATCAAAATTCATCCATGGCTCCCATCATGCATTGCTGCATGAATAAATTATCAGCTGAATTGTCTCAGTAATTTTCTTTATTGTAACTATTTAAATTTAGCTGTTTTTCTGACTTTTTAGTAGCTTGTTTTCTAATGTTCAGAGTTGATCTGTTTGTCAGAATATGTTGCTTGTCACCATTGTTGAGATTCATATGCTGATTCTTGATATCTGTGTGTGCCTAAAATATATATATATATTTTTTGTGATAAGGACAACTTTAAAAAAAAAAACAAAAAAAAAACAATTGTATTGTAAAAGTTGATCTTCCGCTGTAGTATCACAGTGCTGCTCTAATCAATGTAAATCTAACTCAGAGATTGGACTCTAGATGAGTTCAGTGATTCAGATCAAATAATGATTATGTGAAAACATAACCAACACCACCTGATCATTTTTTGACTTTGTTTGTCTGGTTGGTTTTATTGCAGTGATTTTCTCCTTTGGTGAAAAATTATAAAAAAAAGGTAAATGTTTGGAAAAAATGTCTGTTGAACAGCCAAAACAAATGTTCCAACTGCTCATCAACAGCTCCTTGAATTCACACACACCACAAGAAAATGGTATCATTACCTGCCGCAAACCAGTGTGTAGGAGGCGTGGTCAGGAGAAACTTAATAATTTAAGGGCATTTAACTTACATTTATTAACACATTCAAATACACCCACAAATTAGTAGAATATATTTATATTTTATAAGTAATGCAACCAAACTTAAATATTTTAAGTATATTGTAATTATATTTTTAAGTAAATATAAAATCCGGGCTAAGAGTAATCACGAACTTACCAGTGACTCCATCTGGAAAAAAATTTGTGATTTCGTATTTTGTTTTTGACCCTCTAAACTTACCGTTGGACAGCCAAAACTTGATTATATTAAGTTGTTTTAGCTCAAACACATAATTACAATAAGATAGGACATTAAAAAGTACAGTTTACTCAGAATTCATAATTAATGTAAAGAAATGACACATGTTTAAGTAATACAAACTCAATTTGTTTGAGTAGACACTACTGATTGGACTTAAAAACTCAATTACAATAAGAAAAAACAAGAAAAAGTTCAGCTTAATCATAATTAACAAGTAATGTCAATAAATTAGACACATTTAAGTAAGATGTACTCAATCTCTTTGAGTTGAATCAAAATCTGGGTTTACAGTGTGAGGACTCCATAGGAAGCAATGCCACTTCCTCTCTCAAGATCCATAATGGTACTAAAAACATATTTAAATCAGTTCATGTGAGTACAGTGGCTCAATATTAATATTATAAAGCGACGAGAATATTTTGGAGCGCCAAAAATAACAAAATAACGACTTATTTAGTGATGGCCGATTTCAAAACACTGCTTCAGGAAGCTTTGGAGCATAATGAATCAGTGTGTCGAATCTGCTGTTCGGAGCGCCAAAGTCACGTGATTTCAGCCGTTGGCAGTTTGAAACGCGATCCGAATCATGATTCGACACAAAGTCGTTATTTTGTTATTTTTGGCGCTCCAAAAATATTCTCGTCGCTTTATAATATTAATATTGAACCACTGTACTCACATGAACTGATTTAAATATGTTTTTAGTACCTTTATGGATCTTGAGAGAGGAAATGTCATTGCTGGCTATGCAGGCCTCACTGAGCCATCGGATTTTAACTAAATATTTTAATTTGTGTTCTGAAGATTAACGAAGGTTTTACGGGTGTGGAACGGCATGAGTGTGAGTAATAAATGACAGAATTTACATTTTTGGGCGAACTAACCCTTTAAGGTCATCACTTAGGTCACAATTGATGAAAAAATAATTACTGTACATAATCATGGTAATAGGGTTGACAATTTAAGGCTATTCCCTAAAACAAAAAATAAGAAAAAAAAAGAAAGATATAAAAAAGATAAGCATGATGGTACGTTTATTGACATTTACTTGCAGAGTTCACTTTTTAAAAAAAATAAGATGACATTTTATTTCTTTATTAAGATAAAATACATGTATTATTTATTTATGCAATGGTAACAGGGTTGACGTATTTATTTTTAATTAGGTGTTATGTCAGCTAAAATCTAAAAATATATATTGATAGAATAAAGACAGAATGCTAACTTTTATATTTGCATTTTTATTTTAAATTTAAATATGCATTTGGAAATATAAGACGAGTTTGGACTACAAAAAAGTAATCTTCATTAAGAAAAAGGCATTATTATTATTATTATTTTTTAATATATTTATAATTTATAAGGAATTATTAAATTTATAAAATTCAGTTTATTGAACCAAAAATGGCAGACTTCTAACATTTGTCAGCTCCTGTCAAAAATATTTGACTCACCTCACTCCGATTCAGTATGTATGTGATTGTGTGTGTGGTTATGCCCATCTGAAATCTTCAGCTGTCTGATTCAATCCAGTGGCGTTTCCACAGAACAGTACGGTTTGGTTCGGTTCAGTTCAGTACAGTACAGTACAGTATGATTCGGGATGGTAAACCCTGATCCGGCTTGCGTTTCCTCCGCCAACAGTACCCTTACTTGATAGGCATGGTGTATGCTGGAAAGTAGCGATCGGCGTCATTCTCGCGTGAAGAAGAAAGTGACAGTAAACAACAATGGAGGACATACATCAGCTTTGTTTGAGCAAAGGCTAAAGGCTGCAAGGAAAAACAGCCGAAAAATACACATTGTGTTGCAACGGTATTGTGTTGTATTTCCCTTGTAGCATGCGCAAGTGACGAATCTCTGTCAACCAATCAACGTTCTGCAGTAAGTGTAGCTCCACCCTTTTGGTACCAGTACTTTTGGTACTATTGTGGTAGGTTCCCCGATGGAAGGGTCACAAAAATGTGGTACGTACGGTTCAGAATTAGGGTACCATTCACAACTTCTGACAATGGAAATGGCAAAAATTACCTACCATACTGAGCCGTACTGCTCGTTGGAAACGAGCCACAAGTATCCAGCAGAAACACGCTCACACACCCTTCATTCAGAGGATGAGACAGGAAACGGGTGGGCTGTGGGCACTGCAGATTACTTTAAAACCTGCATACGGCCCAATAATCCCAGAGCACAGCCTCTTCCTGTTCTCCTCTGAATGAAGGCCACTGAGATACATATGAGGTCCCATTATCTCCAAACCTGGAACAAGCTCGCTTCTCATATGAGCAGGAGCCCTTAAAGACACTGGGTGCATTCTCAAAAACCCACTCTGTATAAATATTCCTGAAGGCCTCTAATTCCACATCTCCTCCAACTGTCTAGGTTAAAACTTTACAGCATTCATTTCCTCACACTCGGGATAGTTTAACCTGCGCTGCTGTAGTGGCAGCCCAGCGGGGGGTGCAGATTCAAACGACAGATTCATCACTCAGTAGCCATTTAATGTTCACTTCTCGACACGTTTCAAAGCCCACATCTAATCTTAGCTAGTCAGTTTTTACAATATTCGGATTCATACTGAAATAAAGAGCATTTGTGGTATACTAACAATTAACATTGAAAAAACACAAGTGCCTCCATCTACAAAAGTAGTATCACATCAACAGGATCATATGGACACTTTTACAGGTCAAACATTAATTTTACTGGCAAACCAAAGTATCATTTCTGTTTTTAAACATTCTGAAACAATTGCACAGTGTAAAACGAGAATATTTGAAGTCATACTGTACATTAGTCTTTTGAATATTCAATGAAGTGCTGATTTCAGGTCATAAAAATGACATGATGTTGTATATGTCAGGAGTAATTAGTAATCATTAACTAATGTTTAGTAGCTAATCATTAACTGTTTATCTTTTGTTTTCACAGCAAATGCTGAATGATCATGAAACGTCGTCTCAAGACAGCTGTATTAAAAAGGTAGGATTTATTTCATGCCAGTCCATCCCTCTTTACAGATCTAAAAGATATGCTGATCTCACCACACACAAATATGAACAACACAAAAGCAAAATGAGAAACAGCAATATGCTTCTTATAGGGGTTTTTATGCTAACTGAAGGTGAAAATAAATGTATATATTAATCAGAGAGACAGCGAGTATGAATATATTTATATTACTATAATGAATCTATCTATCTATCTATCTATCTATCTATCTATCTATCTATCTATCTATCTATCTATCTATCTATCTATCTATCTATCTATCTATCTATCTATCTATCTATCTATCTATCTATCTATCTATCTATCTATCTATCTATCTATCTATCTATCTATCTATCTATCTATCTATCTATCTATCTATCTATCTATCTATCTATCATCTTTTTCCAGCATCTTTTGCATATTTGAACCATTTCCATCAGTGAATGTATGATATTGAGATCCATCTTTTTACACTGAGGACAATTGAGGGACTCAAAGAACTAATAAAAAAAGGTTGAAACATTCACTGATGCTCCAGGAGGAAACGACGCATTAAGAGTCGGGGGGTGAAAACTTTTTAAATTTGAAAATCAAGGAATTTATTGGACTTATTTTGTCTTCTGGCAAATATTTAAGTGTCTTCTCTTGCTTCTGAAAGACAGTACTAAAAAAAGATATTTAAACAAAATAAGAAAAGATTGGCCATCTTTATCCTGTTAAAAAGTTTTCACCCCCGTCTCTTAATGCATCGTGTTTCCTTCTGGAGCATCAGTGAATGTTTGAACCTTTTTTAATAGTTGTGTTTGAGTCCTTCAGTTGTCCTCAGTGTAAAAAGATGGATCTCAAAATCATACAGTCACTGCTGGAAAGGGTTCAAATATGCAAAAAAAAAAATGCTGGAAATCTGAAGAATTTTTCTGAAGAATATTGGGCAGTTTAACTTCTCAGGACAAACAAGGGCCTCATGAACAACAATCACAAAACAAAAAAACAGTCATAGATCATCCAGGTAACCACACACAGTATTAAGAATTAAGGGTTCACACACTTTTGAGAGGGTCGTTTTTATAAATTCAGCTATTTTTTTAGTCTTTTGAATTATATGTAAACATTTTTTTGTGTAAATTATCTTTCTCAGGACAGTACTAAACAAAAATAACATGCATATTGTATGATCCCTCTTATTTTGTTAAAGTTATCACAGATTCTTTCTGAAAATTCAAAAATTTTCACTGATATCATAATTTTCACAGATTCTGCAAGTGGTTCAGAAACTTTCAAGTAACACTGTATATCTATATTTGTATCTACGGAGTAGATCTGCTATGCTGCTGCAGGAGTGAAGGCTACTGCCATGACATAGAATGTGAGCTGCTGCAAGGAAAGTAGGGAGAACCCACCTGCAGATCTAGGCAGGTGGTGCTGGGGAAGGTGGAAGGCTAGGGAAAATCCCTTGGCGCACTGGTTAAGCTTGTTACGTAGATAGAACCAACAAGTTGACTGGCCAAAGTGGCTTTAAGAGAACCACTCAGCAGCTGAGTTTCATGACCAAACTATGAATATATTTATTTTCGCCTTCAGTTTTATATATATATATATATACACTATATATATATATATATATATATATATATATATATATATATATATATATATATATATATATATATATATATATATATTTATATATATATACACTCTATTGAGGTGGGTAATTTTCAAAATTATCTTATAAAGTAATAATATATACATTGTTTTTGAATTACCGTAAAGCATTTTGTCACTCTCGCGTGAACGTGAACATGAGGCGAGATTGTGTCGGGTCGATGCAGCTCAACTTGCAAGTGCTGTATTCTGGCGTAGACGTGCCAGAGGGGGTTAGTGCTCGCCTCAAACACACCACTACAAATCAATTAACCATCATAAGAACTTTTTATGAAGGTAAAAAAAGTTACTTAGTTCTGCTTTAAGGCTGCATTTATTTCATAATAAATACAGAAAAAACAATAATATTGTGAAATGTTAAACAATTTACAATTATGGTTTTCTATTTTAATATACTTTAAAACATAATTTATTTCTGTGATGCAAAGCTGAATTTTCAGCATCATTACTCCAGTCTTCAGTGTCACATGACCCTTCAGAAATCATTCTAATATGCTGATTTGATACTCAGTTATTATCAATGTTGAAAACAGTTGCTTAATATTTTTTTTTTTTTGGAACCTGTGATATTTTTTCAGGATTCATTGATGAATAAAAGGTTAAAAAGAACAGCATTTATTCAAAATATACTTTTTTTCAAACAATATAAATCTTTACTATAACTTTTTATAAATTTAACACATCCGTGGTGAATAAAAGTATTAATCTCTTTCAAAGAAAAAAGAACGCAAAAAAATTACTGACCCCAAACTTTTGAACGGTAGTGTATATTGTTACAAAAGATTTACATTTTAAATAAATGCTGATATTTTTAAACATTTTATTCATCAAAGAATCCTGAAAAAATATCACAGGTTATAAAATAATATTAAGCAGCACAACTGTTTCCAACATTGATAATAAATCAGCATATTAGAATGATTTCTGATCATGTGACACTGAAGACTGGAGATATGATGCTGAAACTTCAGCTTTGATCACAGGAATAAATTATATTTTGAAGTATATTAAAATAGAAAACCATGATTTTATATTGTAATAATATTCCAAATAGCATTGTTTTTTTCTGTATTTATTATGAAATAAATGCAGCCTTAATGAGCATAAGCTATTTCATACAAAAACATTTAAATAGTAATGTTTCCAAACTTTTGACTGGTAGTATATATATATATATATTAGTATTAGTGTTTTCTTTCTTTCTTGTGGTACATCTTCATTTCAGTATGTTTAATGAACTTTTTCTTTTGAACTGTTTTTTTATTATTATTATTCAAACAAACCAATTTGCTGAGAGTTTGTGAAACAATCAGTTTAACTGCACTTTAAACAATGCAATATTTGACACTATATAACTTAAATATACTGTACAGGGACCTCCAATAGTAATATAGAGTGATGATTTTACAAAGAATTTCCACTGTCCAAATGAACTGATTCACTAAACTAACGAGACCTCTGAACAAAATTGTGTTGCACATCAAAGTCTTTCAGAACTAAGAATGTGATCTTTTTAAGAAATCTTTTATTCACTAAGTTGAGTCACCAGAAGAACTCATCAGACATGATCCAAGCATCCTGATTAATATCATGAATTATGCAGGAGGCGTTATGAATAACTGCATCACTCATCATCTACCCAAATAGACTAAATGCACTGTCACACGTCTGAATACGTCTAAATGTGCCAGCAAATAAGAGCCAATATTTGTGTGTGTGTGCATGTGTGTGAGGGCAGAACCAGCCCTGAGGTTATGTAATGAAAGCATCTGTGCCAGATAATCTATAACATCATCCAGCTATTTTTCTCACATCCTACCCTGTCTCTGAGATGCATCTGCTCAGACATAAAAAAAACACTGTTATTATGAGAGCTGAAAGATTTATTAAGTCAAATCCCAGCAGATAGACCAAAAGAGAAAAGAGCTTCTTTTATTTATTTATCCTTTGCTTTTAACCAGTTATCCCTCCTTCACAACACAAACACTCTGAAACGGAGATGCCTATCTGAGTCTATCTGTCCAGTGCCCACACACACACAAACACACACACACACACACGTTCCTGAGCCTTGATTTGAGCTCTTTTTGATGTATCCACCACACTTTGTCCCAAAAGTGCGTGTAAGTGTGAGTGTGTCTGAGACTCGTAAGCTTACAGTGAACTGACAATGATAGTACACAGAGACATAGATTAATTATAGAAAATCAATGTGTTGTAATTGTATTTGAAACAGATCGCCTCCGGCATTGTGCCTGCATGTCTGGCTGGATATTAAAACATTTCGCTTTGTAAATGTAGCTAAAACAGGGGGGCTGATGTTTTAATGGGAAAGAGATTAATGGCTCTTTTGACAAGCTCTCTGAGACACTATCAGTGCTTTTGTGGCCCCTGCTGTGACGGATCTCTCATAGACTTTAAAAAATGCCCAGTGTTATTTTAACTTGCACTGTTTTTAATCGACTAATGATTATGGTCGGATAGTACAATCACAAGACAATTTTTGTCAGTAAATGTGTAAATGTGTATATATATATATATATAATCATGAATTATTGTATATATATATATATATATATATATATATATATATATATAATTATTATGTGTGTATACATAATTGTTAGCGTTCAACAATGTGATACACTGCACCACATCTCATGAAAAGGTGAAAGGAGAGTTGCTGTACCCGTTTACATCAGCACAAGGAGGTCTGTCCACAGGGGAAATGATGAATCTCTAATGTTAGCTTAACTGAACCAGGGAAATCCGCTCCTGTAAAAATATCATCTCAAGCAACCCTGTAAATTTAGGGCATTTGATTATGCCCCAAAATACATTATAGGTCACAAGGGGTGTTGTGCAACCCTGAGGCAAGCTGCTTCAAATGTGACGATTGATTGATTATCATGATAATTTGTTTGAAATGATTATCTGGATATAATAATCACCGCCGTTCACCCCCTGCCTCGTGCTGCGTTTTCATGCTCTTGTTCCCCCGTATAATGCGCCTCCATCAGAAACGGCCTCTGGTTATGGAGGCGTAGTAACAGGGGCCTCCCGGTCGGGTCCTCAGGGGCTGGGGGGCCCCATTGATGAATGATGACCCAAAGGAGCCTGAAATCAGAGAGAATAAACAGGGGGAAGAAGAGAAGAAGAGAGGGACAGGGAAGGCTGGTAACTATCTGTAGCAGAGGGCAATTATACGCCAGGCCAGGCAGCCCCAGGGGCAGTAGATCGACCTGAAGAATGCAGAGGGGTCCTGACCACCCAATACACTCACTCACACACAAACACATAATCTGAAGCCGGTGGGAAAGGAATTGAAAATCTTTCCTCCTTGTTCATCACATGACGTCGTTTAAAAAGTGTGAAGAAAACTTGACAGGCTAATCATGCATTATTGTACAAGGCCGATTAAATGATCTGAATAACAATCGATGCGATTTCAAAAATTACATTTCATAACGAGTCTTTCAAAGCACATTAAAAGTTTTACAAGTGTCCCTCTGTATGCTTGTAAACACAAATCTAAGGGTTTCGAGCACACCCCCTTGAACGCTTTTAACAGCGCTTTCTAACTGTCACTTTAGGAGCTCATTTGAAGGAAAGTGATTCTACGCCGGAACATGCCTGTTCAATTAAAACAGAAAGCTTTCTCATGCACTCGAGCGCTAGACGGTCTGAAAACACGGGGCAATTGAAGATGTTTAGCCTTTTCTGTCACTACGAGGAGAGGAGGGCTGTGTAGAAATAATATTTGTGGTTTTTAGCATGACTATGAGAAGACTTAATGATAATATCCCTTTTCGGCCCCTGGCTGGGTTATGTTTTATTGGCCCTTGACTGACAATCTTTTTTTCTGTGTGTGCGCTTGCTGAAGTGGCATATACTGTACAGTATAAAGATACTTTGTTCTTTGAGGAGAACAATCAATTAGGGTGTGTATGATTGTTTACATACTCTTTTATCTGCAATAGCTAATACTCAGCCCATGCTGTAGTTGAATGGAAATAAAAATTGACTTTTTTTCTGAGGGGGATTGGGGGAAGCAAAATTGATCAGTATTTATTTACAAAAAAAATAAAAATAAAATAAATTGAGAATGCAGAATGCAATAACTATGAAACAACCTTCCAGTTCAGCTGATGTCATTCGTTTCTCACTGAATGACCATTTCACTAAATAATTACACAACTTAAATAGTTGGTTTACCCAACTTTACGACCTCAAATAACACACATTTTTGTACGGAAGAATTAATGTGCATTAATTAAATTGATAGTTCACCCAAAAATGTCAAGTTGGTCATCATTTACTTTGTTCCAAACTCAAGACTTTCGTTCATCTTCAAAACACAAATGATGATATTTTTATGAAACCTTAGAGATTTTTGTCTCTCCTTTGAAAGTCCATTCCACCAAAACGTTGATGCTTTAGACAAAAAAGTTTGGTAACACTTTAAAATAAGGTCCCATTAGTTAATGTTGGTCCTTTAAATAATATTAACAGATGAACTTTTTGATTTTAATAATGTATTGCTAAATGTTGTAATTAACATGAACTAAGATTAATAAATGCTTTAGATGTATTTTTCATTGTAATGCTGGGTACACACTATAAGATAATTGGGCTGATTTTGGGCCGATTTCTCCCTTTCTGACAATCCTAGGTAATGTCCCAATTATCTTGATGGTTCTACAGATGATCTTATCAGATTTTCCTGTGGTGTGAGGTTTGTTAAGAGTGACTCTGGATCTGCTCGGAAGAACGTCGGCAAAGTCCCTTTCAAGGAAAGTCTGTTCACTTGGCGGCCATATTTACAACGCCTCTGGCCTATTTCAGGCATCCAAGAACAAGTCCTCTCTAACTGAATGGGGGAATCCTGAAATCTCAAAAACTGCTCGGCGAACTCACAATTAAATAACATATTTCAAATCAACAACAAAATCTGACATGAACTGGCTCAGGTTTCTATGGGAACTGGAGCTTCTAATGGCAGCTGCAGCTCTTTTACGTAGAAGGCGGGACGCATATTCCGCCATATTGCGCATTGCAGTTTCCCCCATTCATAACTAATAGGAGTGAAGCGTCTTTCTATATCTATAGTCTTTGACATCAGAGCTGCCCAATCAAGAATTGTAAATATTCAACATGTTGAATATTTGCGATCAGAAATCCTGATGTGTGGGGGGAACCCTGAAGACAAACGCGCACACACTCTGGAGATTATCACGTGAAACTAAATAATATCCAATCAGAACGCGAGCTGACAGTAGACGGAAGCATAACAAACGCAGTCATGGTGCAGGACAAAGTTAAATGGATTTAGACAGCAGGGATGGAGGATCAGCTTGTCGATTTGTGACAACAGCACAAGTGTTTATACACTGTGTACTGTAAAACATACCAAAATCATTCCAAACACTATCATCACAGTTTCTTCCTGCCTATCGTCCGCCATGTTTGTTCTGAAGTCTCGAGAGATTTTGCGAGATTTCCCATGTTCACAGTCGGGTTGAAAATCTGTCCGTGTGTGTTGTGCCTTCTTTGTCACATTCACGGCACACCACACACTATAGGAGAAAAACGGTTAAATCTAGGATTTTTTTGTCCTTGTGTTTGTGGTCTCTCACATTTTGAAAATCGCATAAGATTTTAAAAATCATTTAGTGTGTACCCAGCATTAGTTCATGTTACATTACGTAGTTAACTAATGAAACCTTATTGTAAAGTGTTAACAAAAGTGTATAAAGAAACTGTAAAAGTAATCCATATAAACAGCGGTTTTGCTTGATGCACGAGAACAAACCTCATTGGTTCTTTCACATCAAGCAAGCGCATTTGAGCTTCCGTTTACCATATTTGATGTGCTCTCTGTATGTGTGTTCATCCGTGTTTATATGTGAATAAAAGACTAATTAATATCTGTTTCTCATAAAATATTTTGTTTCTTCAGAAGATGAAGAAAATCGATCTTAAACCGCTCGATTCGTACAGATTTCTTTTATAATGTGTTTATGAACTTTCTGAAGCGTCAAACTTTTGGTGAAATGGACTTTCGATGGAGGGACAGAAGTCTCTCAGATTTCATTAAATATATCTTCATTTGTGTTTCTGAAGATAAGTGACTGTCTCGTGGGTTTTAGAACAATATGATGGTGAGTGATGACAAAAATGCAATTTTACATTTTGATTTTAAATATTCCACTATAAGAGCATTACTATACATTGCAAACTTTGTTTCCTCCAAACTTAGAAATGAGGTGAAATGATTTTCTCTGGTAATGGACAGAATGACACTGATGCTATCAAAACACTCATTCATGTGTCATGAGTCAAACGAATGCAAGCATACAAACATTGTCTTTTGATTTTCAATTTGCGGCTTTTCAGAGCGCACATACACATGTATACATGTACATGAAACGACTGAAGTATGTGAAGGTTGTTTGCGAAGGCGGATGCGAGACATTTTTTATCTGGCCTCTTATTCCCAAAGGCATCTCCTGTCATACTATCGCTCCTCTTTGACAAGAACAGAAAACAAATGTCTCTTTCTGCCACATCTGTGGGAATTGTCCTTTCCAGAGCAGAATGCTGTCATTATCCCTGATCTTCCCAGCGTTCACTGAACTAGAGCCTCGGATACAGTGTGAAAAGTAAAATGTGTGTGTGTGAGAGAGCGAGAGGGGTATGAGGGGCAGAAAGAGAGCGAGAGAGATTGTGAAAGAGAAAGATCAGTGATTGAGGATGGAATGATCCATTGTGGACAGAAGCTGGTCTGTGACGGCACAGCTCCGCTCGGCTGTGCTGGAATTCAAGTGGGAGAAAGTGAAGAGGGATGGAGAGCAAATAGAAGGCTGCTGAATGAGCAGTATATTAACTATTTAAAACGGCATCACTCTATTTTCTCTCTATGATGTCTGAAAGGGAACTTTCCTCAACTGTCTGTGAACAAAGACAGGATAAAGTGGCTTGCTTTGTCTTTACTAAAAGTCCTCTTCTATTTCTCTGAGTGGGTGTTCATTAATTCAGCTGTATGAATGAAGTCTGAGCTGCACTCATATAATAACATGCGACCGGGCTGCGGTTGACATGGAAACCCTTTCTAAAGACGTTATAGGTTCGGGACGGTTGGGGTGCTCATGTGGTAATGGTGGTCTGGGACCCTCTTATACTCTTTACTGGGGATGCATTTGTTTTTCGCCATCTCAGAGCAGGGACAGCCATGTCCCCAGGCCCATTGCTGGCCTGGAACTATGTGTGCAGTGGCCCCAAAACTATTTGGACACTAAACTCCTAAAATGTCACAGCATTATATTACGAAATATCAAACCAAGTGGCATTTATTTTAAAGAAAGTTAGCACAAACACAGTTTTCAAGCAAAATAAAAAAGTATTTTTGCTAAATTTAAAGTGATAAAATGATTGATACTGTTAAAGAAAGTATTGTTACTCTTTGTGGTTGTCAAATGTTAGTGGAAAATTTCCATAGACAAAATGGAAAAAAAAATTACAGTGTAGCATAACCATATATATGAAGTCTATATTTTCTGACTTTTTATCTTGCTTTTAATTGGCTAATAATTCAAATACACTTCTGAGCCATAACCAATCATTTGTATTCTATAATATTTTCTCTTATATTTTCCTAAGCACAGTTTTGTGACTGGTTTGTGTACTACTCTTTTTTTTCTCTCTCTTTATCACAGAAAGAGGAAGAAAATATATTTTATAGTTTCTATACTGTAATAAATGCTATGTCAATTAGCACTGCATTATTCATATTGTTATGATAATACCCCCAGATGACCTAAGAATACACATAAACCATACATTATCACAATCATGTGTTTATTGTCTGTTTCATCAGTCAAAACATTCCTGCTTTTTATAAAGCAATAGCTGGATGCCTTTGTCCTTATAAGGGATTTCCTGGAACATCATAAGTTATTATTTTTGGACTTTTTTCAAAAGACAACGCTTCCCTGGAATTTTCCTAATTTCCTTGTTTTCACTGCTATATGGTAGGGGGCGCAATTATGCATCTTCTGAAAGAGTAAAGAATCACAGAAAACAGGTGAAGAAGCAGAAACAAGCGATAGCATACTCTCTAAAAAATGCTGGGCTAAAAACAACCCAAGTTGGGTTGAAAATGGACAAACCCAGCAATTGGGTTGTTTTAACCCAGTGGTTGGGTTAAATGTTTGCCCAACGTGCTGGGTAGTTTTATTTAACTCAACTGTTGTATAAAAATTACTGTATTGCTTGCTTAAAATGAACCCAAAATATGCTGGAAATTAACATTTATTAATATGTTAAATAAATGAGCATTTATTAATAAGATAATAAATACTAATAAACAATAAACATTTATTAAATTGCTTATTAATAAATGTACACGTTTTGATTATTATTGTTGCCTCTAGTAATTATGTGTCTGATTTTTAATTTCTCACCTATTTTGGATTAATTTTAAGCCAGACATATAGTCATTTTTAATCTGTAGTTGGGTTAAATAAAACTACCCAGCAGGTTGGGCAAACATTTAACCCAACCACTGGGTTAAAACAACCCAATTGCTGGGTTTGTCCATTTTCAACCCAACTTGGTTTGTTTTTAACCAAACATTTTTTAGAGTGTATGTAAGCAGATGCATGTGTAAAATAATGCGATCATCAACATTAAACGGCATATAAATCAAAACTGCCTAATGTTACGGAATGAAATGTCAACCCAGGACGAGCTATAGGACTGTGCAAGCTTTGGGGGTGTTGGTGGGCTCCATCTACTCCATCTAATTTTTGATCATCGTTGTGAATCCGATCCACATGTAGTCTTTGACAAAAATGTGATTTTCTCAGCTTTTCGTTTAAAGGCAGAGGGTCTGTTTTTTTCTTATTGCATGATATATTGCATGTTCAGATATTCATACAACAAACTACTCTGGGGGTCATGAAACTTTAGTAAAAATGATCAAAAATGCTGGTGCTGGCTGGCAACCTGGCAGGGAAAGAGTTAACAGTAAGAACTGGACCCTAATCTAAAGTGTGACCGAAATATAAATCGTCATTTTTGATTTCATGGTAACTTTAATTCTCATAATGTAATGCTAATGTTTACTGAGTAATAGAATGAGAAAGAATGAAAAGAAATAAAAATGATAGCGAGAGGAGCAGGGCAGAGGAATGTCTGAATGCCCAGGCGAGAGACTCTGCCAGCCAGCCACTGTCTGACACAGAGAAGGTCATGTGAAAGCAAACCACATCATTCCTGGACACACCAAATCTGGACCACTTCATCTAAGCAATAGAAAGCAATCAAAAGAAATGGATTTACCAAATATAGCAGAAGTGAAGAGAATGTTAGACCTGTTAGGAAAATGTTCAGAGCTTCAAATGTTCAAATGCTCAGAAGTTTCTCTTTCATTGCTCAGAATACTGTTTTGTTCTCAAAACGTCTCCCTAAATTTTGCTGGAGAAATAATATGACAGAAACAAGTGAAATATGTGTGAAGCAACTGTAAAATAAAGCAACTTTTCCATTGCATAAAAAGGTTATTTATGGTTGAAAAAGGTTCTTTAAATTATTAAAATGTTCTTCACACTAAGAAAATAAGTGTTCTTTTAAGAACTATTAACTGAAATGTTCGTTGGGGAATCAAAAATGGTTCTTCAAAGGCATGTTCCATAGTTTAGGGCTTTTGTCTGACAATATATTTCCTCCATACAGATTTCACTTTATTGATTGATATATTTTAATGAACTCTCCATAATAGCATGTTTTATTCTTGAGTACACTCTAAAAAATGCTGGGTTAAAAACAACCCAAGTTGGGTTGAAAATGGACAAACCCAGCAATTGGGTTGTTTTAACCCAGCGGTTGGGCTAAATGTTTGCCCAACCTACTGGGTAGTTTTATTTAACTCAACTATTGTTTAAAAATTACTGTATTGCTTAATCAAAATGAACCCAAAGTATGTTGGAAATGAACATTTATTAATGTTCAATGAATAATTATTTAACAATAAACATTTATTAAATTGCTTATTAATAAATTATATTATTTGAATAAACTATTAAACTATTACATTTATATTAATAAAATATTAAAGCTTATTAATAAACATTCACCTTTTGCCTATTATTGTTGCCTCTAATTGCATCTGGTTTTTAATTTCCCAACTATTTTGGGTTCATTTTAAGCTAGCCATATAGCAATTTTTAAACAATAGTTGGTTTAAATAAAACTACCCAGCAGGTTGGGCAAACATTTAACCCAAACGCTGGGTTAAAACAACCCAATCGCTGGGTCTGTCAATTTTCAACCCAATTTGGGTTGTTTTTAACCCAGTATTTTTTAGAGTGTAGTTTTGATGTGATTTGGCTCATTGTTTTTGCATTCCAGTGTATTTCTGCTCAGGTAGGATGAGTTTTAAAGTTTTGATAGCATGGAAATGCTGGAACGCAAGTTAGCATGTTGACTGAATCTAATGTTTCAGGGGAGCTGAAAATGTTTAACCCATCAGACAGCAGACTTGCTATCCCTACGACAACTTTAGCTAGTTTCTGATGTCACTCTACTTAGCTGACCCCATTTCTTAGCATTGTTAGTATTAGTTGATAAATGGTGTTTTTGAATCACTCTTATCTCTTTGAATTCTGTTGTCGCTAGCACGCTGAACACTCCACCGTCTCGCAAAATCCCTTTCAAAAGCAGATCGAGCTGAAGTTCACAAACAGCTCGTTTCTCATCCTATTGTGGTGGCTGTCACCTCAGCCCATGGCTGCAGAAAAGAACCCAAATCCCTCGTTTGTTTTGGAGATCATGTGATAAATGCTACGGCGCTAGCGTTCAGGATGGCTGACCTGAGAGTGCACTGCGGAGGCCGGACTGCAGCGCTGATCATGCGCTTCGAGAAATCTTTTGTTTGCCAAAGAATCTTTGAAAGCTTCCTAGTTATATTTGCAAAGAAATAATAATCGTTATGAGGATGTAACAGAGCACTGCTATTGTTTGAAAATGAGGGTTATGATGCTATTGATCTTTTTATAGTCAACAGGGCGGCAAACAGAGCTGATGAGAATAATAGTGAATCAGATGATTCCTTAAAGAAAATAATATTGTGCCATTTGTATTGATTTTTTTTTTTTTTTATGCTGAACTATTTAGATCTACAGTACAGTATGCTTAAGCAATAAAGTAGTATGGAAGGTGTTGCAACCCCTTCATAATTCATAATATTCATTATACAACAAGGTATTGAGTGCCTTGCAACAGTTATAAAACGTTTATTACATAGTAACAATATATATTACACAAATTTGCATTAAAACATTGTTTCATTAAACAAATTAACATTAACATTAACCTCGTAAAGCCTGACATATGAAATTGTCTTTTTTTCTAAAATCCAAAATAAGTTTGCATATATGTTTGTTTTTTTTGTTTTTTCTCGGTATCATCTTGATTCATCAGGCTTTTATGGCTCATATACAGTAGTGAGAATAGGGAGCTCACAGTTGATTACTTTGATACTCAGGTTTTACTATGATTTTTCTAAAAAATGATAAATGAATACAGCAAAAAGACATGAAGGTGGTATTTTTAGAATTATACTAAAAGGCTTTTACTTGCAGCAAAGTTTTGAGGCCTTAGAAGAAATTTGCACATCAAAAGTGATACAGTCTTAATAGGGTTAAGTATCATCCTTCCAGTAGGTTAACACACTCAAAAAAATGATTCTAGCTGCTTGTTCAGTTTATTTAAATAAAATAAGCTGAACCAACACAAATCTTTAGTTTTTTACTTAATTGCCATTTGCACTCAATTGTATTATGTTAAATGAAATTAAATTTGCAAAATGTTATGTTAACCTAAACCATTTGTGTTGGGACGACATGAATCATTTATGTTGCATTGATTGAAACTGGGCAGTGGATTTCTAGTTCCCAGCATGCTTTGCGTAGGGAAAGATCAGGACAGTAAATGTTGAACTTAAGTGCTGTTTAATGTGTTTTTTAGTAAAGGGAAATACCTTTTAAAGTTTGATGTTCAGTTATATTTGACATTTAAAAGAGTTTGTTATGTCGATTTTTTTTGAGGTTACCATTATGCTGAAGTGTAGACCTTGTGGTTAGGCTCTGGGTGGCTACATGAAATAAATCTATGTTGTTCTCAACAAGTTTTAACTGTGCTAAAGCCAGTGATGAGAAGATCTTTACCTGATTGTTACTTGCATGCTATAAATGTTACTTAGCATATGAAAAAGTGTTATTTTAGTTTAGTTTTTATAGAAATATAAATAAATTAGTTTGAGGGCCAGCACATAATTTACACAGTCTACATATGGTCATCAGCTTTATTCCTCTCAACGGTCATGAAACATGTATGTCTGTGTACAACAGCTATTCACAACCTAAGCACAAGCGCACATCTTCACCACGATGGTAACCAAAAAAAAAAAAAAAAAAAAAAAAAAAAAAATTATACGCTACAAACTCTTTTAAATGTTCAAAATAACTAAACATTAAACACTTAAACACTAACAGGTCTTTCCATTTCCTTAAAAGTGCAGAAAACTTGAGCAACTCTGCACAAGAGCACCAGTCTGAATTTCAGTAGCACTGGTTGGATCAACAAGAATGAATTATGTTCAGGAAACATACACAGAATACGTCAAATGAAACTGGTGTGATCTCATTCAATTAGGATGAATTTTACTCATCAGTACAATTAACCTAGCTTAAGTTCAAATAAATCAGTTCAACTGTGTGGAAATAGGTGTCATAATTGAATTAAGTTAGACCAACAAGTTATTTTTTTGAGTGCAGGTGGGTCTTTATTGGTGCTATGCAGTGATATGCTGGTGAAAAGGTTTTGCACATCATTGTTAAAACATCATGCATTTTAGCATTTAAAATTGCACCTTGAAAATTGACCTACCAGAACCATAATTATCTAGTTTATAATTATTAACTATTAATTATACTTTTTCTCTCTATATGTCATATTGTTCAAATGTGATTTTACAGCTTTAAATGGTTGATGACAGGTAAATTATTGGTAGAAATGTGGAATTGTTGTCAGAAGGAGCTGTATGTATTTGCACTGTTTTACATCAGCAGAGTGTATGCAGTGTGTGATGTGTCTGTTTTGTAGGACCGCACACATGAGCAGATAAAGCCCTCTTGAAGCTGAGTGTTGTTCTAGAGGAATCCAGATGTGTGTGGATGTGCGGGTGGAAGCTAACGTGACTCCATCTGTGGCACACATGGGAGAGATTGTGTAGTAGTGGGAACAATTCAGGGTCACTCGCAGCCTGAGCCCTTGATTTTTCACAGGTTCTCTGTTATCAATGAGCCAAGCTATACACACACACACACACGCACACACACACACACACACACACACACACACACACACACACACACACACACACACACACTGATTAAAACCTGTGTGTCACTTAATAGTTAAAATGGTTAGTCAATGTTAAATTATAAATCACAAATTAGCAAGATTTTATAATAATAATAATAATAAGTTCAAATCAACTCTGAGAGTTTGTTCAATCAAAAACAAACACTTTTGAGAAATTCTCTACAGCAAAAGTGTTCCTTAAGGTTATAAAATTAAAGTTACCTCTATAAACCCTACTGTATTACATTTGATTCATACATCTCTAAATCAACATGATCAAACTTAATAATGAATAACCTGTTGTTCACAATCTACTATATGCCTTCTGTCATCTGATAGATAGTTTGTTTATTTTTTCTAGTGAATAAAAGTCCTATTAGTATAATTTTTAAAATCTCCCCGTTTTTTTTTTATTTTATTTTTTATCTTTACATAAGAATAACTGATATTGTTAGCAATATTATTAAGATGAACACTAATTGGATTGAAAAAACTTTAATTATCCAAATTATCAACATATTTTTTTTTTTTTTTTTTTTCATGATAAATTGGGATTTAGTGGAACAATTTATTCAATAATCATTGTATTGCATTGTATTATATGTTTTGCCCCCCACAATAAAATCTACAGAACTTTTATCTTAAACTAACCATTTAAATATTATCTTATTAAGACATATTAATAGAAGATATAGAGTGACAACTTATATTTATATGCTTTTTATGTAAATAGTCTGCTTTACTGTTCTCATTGATTGATTTACATTACAAGCTATCAGAATTCCATCTTACTTTTTGGCCATATAAATAACAGCAACTGCACCAAATGTATTATTTTTTCTCAGTTTGGGTCTCTGAAGTCTTAACAGGATTAATCATTAATTCTTTAATAAGTTTATAGCCAAATGCCAGACACAGTTCCCTTTATTCTATCACACTGATAGCAAAATTTCACTCAATGGAATGGTGCTTTTCACATTTTTAGCTCCTGTTTTCATATGAATTTGCAAAAAATCCAGTTACTGAACAAAAGCAGCTCTTGTTCAGGGTAATAAAGCAACATAAAAACAAAGGACGTGTGGATGGAATTAGTCAATAAGAACATGGGGAGGTTTAAAGTTTGAGTTCTGCTAAGCTTTGGCGATTTGCACCCTTTTTTCAGATATGTTAATAAAACAGGGATTCACCCCCCTCCTCAGCATTTGGGCTTT
The DNA here is from genome assembly GCF_024489055.1 of Chanodichthys erythropterus. Lineage (NCBI taxonomy): Eukaryota > Metazoa > Chordata > Actinopteri > Cypriniformes > Xenocyprididae > Chanodichthys > Chanodichthys erythropterus. Next base: position 32,757,371 of record NC_090229.1, on the reverse strand, counting down.
GAGGGTTTAATCTTTATTATGGAGCATTACCCCACTGCGCGCTCTCTGGTCCCGCCTGGCACCGCAGAGCCGATACACACACACACACACACACACACACACACACACACAGACCTCACCCGCTCAAATGAACTGTTAAATAACTCCACCTAATCCTGAGCCCCTGAAACAATAGGTGCTTGGAACATCCATTTTCCGTCCATCAATCAAGCTTTTAGGCTTTGGAGATTTATCATTAATTATACATGTAGAAAGTGGCGGGCATCTTGGGACAATCTTACTAGAATCCCGCAATGAAGGTTTGAGCATGAGGGAATTGAGAAGGAAAAGATAATCAGAGTCTACATCACCCTCTATCGCCCAGTCTGACTCAGATGAACTGATGCTAACCGTTTGTTTCCATAAAAAAGCTGTTTCTTTTATCAAACAGCAGCTATTAAGTCTTTGACTGTGTCATTGTTTTAAAAGGGTAACTTTTCCAGTTTGATAGTATAATGTTTTGTATGTAAACATGCTGTCAGATTAACATTGTATTTAAGTGTATCTCAAACTAAATAAAGCTACATTTTAATACATATTAGTTCATAATTAAGCTTTCAGGGTAGATTGTAAGAGGATTGACAGTTTTACCATGCTCAAGGTTGTGAAACTACAAGGTGCTTCTTAGAAAGAGAAATTTCTACAAATATCCACTATTAATTGATCAGTTTTCACTCTGTTACTGTGTCAACAGAGTTGACATTTAAAGATGGTTTACAATTACTAAACATAACAAAACATACTGTAAAGTTATTAAAAATTAGACATTAACTAAAAGATGATAATGTCGATATGCCTTTTTTCATTATTAAAGTCTTTTCAATAATACACAATCTCATCTACTCTCTTTAAAAGGGCGAGAAGAGAGATAACATGCTAACTTTTATAGCCATTGTTTAAATAAAAATATGTATATTAGCTAATCCAGAAAAGGGAAGTCAGGATTAGGCCCAAAAATTCCTTATGAGGAAAGAAATAGAAAGCATATTGATACAATGATGAGGTTTAGAAACATATATTAACAAATGTAAAAATTGGCATCAGCTATGTGCAATTATTCTTGACGCACTCGTGAGACCCGTTTTGCGGAATGACCCAGATAAAGAATAGTTCTTTATTTAATGAAATAAAAGCTTATTTTGCCTCTAGGATGGAAACATTCATTTATGCAAATGAACAGTTGCACCCTATTTGTTAATTAGGACATAATGATCAGCGCCAGTTACACATTATGGCGTGTGGCGACATAACCTCGTGACTCTCAGGGTGCTAAAGGCCTTCATCACCACAAACACAGATCGTTTAGTGTCACAAACAGCAGGCTTCATTAAATAAACGAATGCGGAGGAACAGGACGGTCTGAATATCCGCAAGTCATTAGGATAATTAAAGAGGAAAAGCAATTGAGTAAACAAGGTTGTTAGGCTGTCACCCCTAATTAAGCCATTAAAGTGAGGAGGGGAGAGAGTGTCGTGTTAATTACTGACTGCTCGTCGAGAGGAGGGTTCGACACTGGAATTATCTGATTGAGAAACAATGATTATCCTAAGCAGGGGGCAGGGATGCTCGGGACCCCTCGGTGCTGTCCTACACAATACGCCGGTCTTGCTCCTTTCAATTCATCCCCAATAATCCCTTCAGTCTGTGAAATAGCCCATTCACATTTTATACAGCTATGATGAAAAGAGAATAAAGACCATGAAGGGTTTTCAGACTCTGTCTGTGACTGCGGTTAAGTCGTGCACCGTGGCATCATGTTCTGGTAAATAAGTATGTATGTGTGTGTGTGTGTGTGTGTGTGTGTGTGTATATATATATATGTATATGATTATAGAATCTCTGAACCTTTCTCTCTTTGTAAAAATAAACCGGACACAGAACACAAGAAGATGGAAAAAATGCAAATACCCCCTTAATGCAGGCATTATCATATAAAATGTGCTATTACATGATGCGATCCAGAACATTAGTCAGGAAATCACAAAGACCCCGGTGCAATAATTCACAATACTGAGCGATACAGACAAAGCACCGCCATTTATTTTGATCGAAACGCTCCTGCAATTCCACCTGTAAGGCCTTTTTTATAGTACAATTTTGTATGCGAGTGTGTAAAGGAGAAATGTTGTATTTGCAGGCATATGCATTTTTAGCAAAGTTCTTCGTTTTATAAAAACCTGAAATGAATGTAGCATGCTGTGTTTTTTGTCTCTCTAAATTTCTCCATGTATGACAGGATTTTCCATGATTTGACGCACACCCCCCCCACCTAAGTAAAAGTGCCTTAATTTACAAGAAAAGATGATTAGTTGGTAAATTTTCATCTTTGATCACAAAAATGCTTTCTCGGAGTTATCAGCCCCTCGTAAGCTGCTTTACCACCCATTCCCTTTTGTCATTACGCATGATTTGATTTAAGATCTTGCCCATAATGGCAATATCGGCTTGACAAACATGACTTCTTAGCAGGTGATTTGCGTCAAGTATTTTCTGAACCAGCACATAAATGAATTAGCAATAAAATGGACTTAGAGCCCTAATAGCAGGGGTGCCCATTATTGCAGCTCTAATCACTAAAGAGATGCCATTCAATTGCCTCGAGAAGGCGCGTTTTTCGGCGGATTTCATAAAGTAACACGTTTGTAATGGAAGGCGCGCTGCTTGAGCCGAAGCGCGGGAAGCTTTTCTGTACATGTGAGTTTTGATTACCGCTGGCAACAGGCTCTTAGCTCGCGCTGGAGGCAGTGGCCGAGCTGAAAGGGTCCCAGCATGCGCACGCTGCCTCTGAAATTACGGCGGCCGAGAAAGTGCTCCTCTGCATTTATAGTGCATTTAATCAGCGGCCGACTTTTTGATAGTCAAACAATAGTTAATTACAGTAGCACCTGCCTGAGAGGTCGGGGTGGATCGTTGTTAATGAGGGCCGTGCAGCGCCTGCATCTTTTCCTGGAATATATAAAACTCCAGGGATGCGCCACATGGCTTCCTCAGCCCGCCACTTCCACGCGTCGCTCACTGTGAGATGATTGACGGCAGAGACGGGGGAGAGAATGGAGAAATGGACTTTGATTCCATCTCTTGTGTTTGGAGAAATTATATATCTTTGCTCTCAACTTCAGAGAGAGAGAGTGGGGGTTGAAGGGGAGGACGGCTCGCTTCCTGAAGTTGGTTTAATGTTCATTTTCTCTTTATCTGTAGCCTATTTCCTCAATTTAATAAGTAGGTTTGTGTATTTAATATTATGAAATGGAATTTAGTTTATTTCAAGGTCAGTCTCATTTGCATGCATGAGACCAATTAAGTCCAGTTAAAGTCCAATCAAAGTGCTTTTGTATGTTAATGAGATCATCACTAATATAATGAAGGTACACTACCTTTCAAAAGTTTGGGGTTGGTGAGATATTTTTTTTTTAAATAATTTTTTTTTTTTTCTTCTCAACAAGGATGGATTAAATCAATAAAAAGACAATAATATTACAAAACATTTCTTATTTCAAAAATATTAAGGTTCATAATGTTTCTTGAGCACCAAATCAGCATATTAGAATGATTCCTAAAGGATAATGTGATACTGAAGACTGGAGTAATGATCACAGGAATAAATTACATTGGTACACAATGGTTATTTTAAATATTTCACAATATTAATGTTCATATGGATACACTTTATTTTAAGATGTCCATGTTACAGTGTAATTATATATTTAATTACTGAGTATTATTAATTAATAACATGTTCTTACTAGGGTTAGGGTAAGGAACAGGGTTTGGTTTAGGTTAGTTGCATGTCAATTTGCATAATATACTGTTATTACTACAGTGTTACATAGTTATTACATACATGTAACATTGTAACAAGGACACTGTAAAAAAAAAGTGTATATATTTTTATCATATGAAATATTCACTTAAGTAAAGAGTATGACAACCTTCACTTTTTTTTCATGTGTCATGATCTCTTGAAAACGATCATAAGCTCCTTCGTAGACAATACAGTTAGTGATAAAAAATGACCCATTCTCCCCTTCTTGCTGCCTAGTCCCCCCTGGGCTGAAGAAAATGAAGAGAAAATGGCTATTAAAGGCCAATTTGATAGTGCGCACATCATGTCGTCCATGCTAAAGCAAGTTGTGCTTGGTAGAACGCGCTCGGCTGGACACCAGATCAAAGTGTATTAAAGATGACCTCTGTGTCAAATACGTTGATCAAAAGGATGGTTAAACAACTGCCAAAAACATACACACACATATCCCTGTTCTTAAGTACAATGAACTTGCAATGAAATGTTTCACACATAGGTTATTTACACTTGCTCCAAAAACCTGAGAACATGGCCTGCTGCTACATCTACGACCGTATGTTTGTGTTGGAGTGAGATATTAGCCATTCTTTCCTCTGTCAGTGTACTCTGACCTCTCTCATTCATTCATGTTTCATTTGTTTGACCCTGACCCCCCTTTTCCAGACCCCCATGCAGTGCTGTAATCTATTTTTCTCTTCCCTATTGGTAAGCATATTTGCCATAGCCAATCAGGTTGATTGATCATCAGCAAGGCCGCAGGTTTGGCAATCAGCTGGGCTGTCCCGGCTGCCGCAATTTCCCAATAGACATGCAGAGCTTGACAGCACAATAAACTGGCTATTCATCAAAGTGTCCCGCTCTTGGACATCAGATCTGCCCCGGGGCGGACTCTCGTACCCCATAAACTGCCGTGCGCCGCTCTGAGGGCCAGAGGCGAACCGTATGAGTGTACTCACCTCTTATACAACAGGGTGTGTGTGTGTGTGTGTTTGTTTGGGCAAACACATACAATGTATGATGGAGCAGAAAGACAATCATTGTATTTTTACATATAAAATGTTCCACGTCAAAAGGGAAGTCATATGCACACTTAAAAATAAGGGATTCAAAGGGGGGGTTTCACAGTGATACCTAGAAGGACAATTTTGGGTTCCACGAAGAATCTTTCAGTGAACACTTTTATTCTTAGAATATTTTAATACTCTAAAGAACCTTTTTCCATTAAAACAAATAATAAATCTGTGCAATGGAAAGGTTCCATGGATGCTAAAGGTTCTTCATGGAACAATATATGCCAATAAAGAACCTTTATTTTTAAGAGTGTGGGTTCAGAACAACATGAGGTGAACTATTTCTTAAATGTTCATGGGTTTGACTGTGTGTTAAAATGCAAATGCATCCATTCTTCTACATGAAGTCCTTCAGTGATACTTCCAAGCCTCATTCCAGCAAATGATTCAGCCCTTAAAGCAATATTGACTGATTGGGACAGAAGATGAATGATGTTTCTAATGTGATATCCACACACAAAGAGGTCATGATAATAAAACATTTATCAGACATCTATTACTTACTCACACACACATGCGCGAGTGTGCAAAAAGACACAATACAATGTTCAATACAAACAGAGCTGTAGGGAAGGGCAGCAGTCAGTGAGGAAAGTGCTTCTCAAAGCATTGTTAGAAAATGGCCCATGTGAAGGGGAGGGAAAGGAAAGTGTGTGTGTGAAAAGAAGATATAGAAGGTGAAAGCACCAAAAATAAGAGGGGTTTTCAGAGCTTTTTGAGAGCGTCGCGAGAGTTAAAGAATGCCACTGCTTACTCCATCAGTTGTGTTTTATTGCACATGGGTCAGTAGTGATGATTAAAGAGATATTCATGGACATCCAGCTCTCCCTTTGGCTCACTCTCTGGGCATATCGTGGTTATTTAGAAGCTGTGTCGTCCCGGGCGCTCGGAGAACACATGAATCTGCCAGCGCTTGCACACTTAGAGGCTCGTAGTCAAGACAAAAGTGCCTCCATTGACCTGGTCAGCAAACCCAGTCAAATGTAGCCGTTCCTCTTCAGCTGGAGACTAATGAGATCTTAAAACACACCAGCCATGAGCTCAAGTCCGCTCTGATCTGCAGCAATGCATCGCAAATCTGAACAGTTAAGAAGGGTCAGCGTGTTAAGTAATAAAGAAAGGTACCTATTAAAAAAGTTCCTTTAAATTAAGTAGCAATTAATGTTTTGATCAAATAATTAAGCAATAAGACTGTGCTATGTTGTATATGTAGTCATTCCTAAAGGGGGTTGTTATTCAGACTATAGCACTACCTGGAGTTGTTTATTGCTTTTATAACTAAAAAATATATCATAAAAAATAAAAAATAAATCATATTTAGGTTAATGTTAAACACAAAGGTTAATAGTGTTTACAACAAATTTCCAGTGATGGCAAATATAAGTTGGCATTCTCTAATAACATTGGACTTTGAAATGTTTTGAAAGCAGTTGTGTGAAAATTAATGCCAGCTAATCTCATCATGCCTGTCTCAATCCAAGCTGTTTACCAGTCAGGATACTTCTGACTCTGAGGACATAGTTGGCTGCCATTTTCTCGTTTAGTAGCGAAGGGCACGTTATATGAGCAATCGGGATATAGGGGTTATCCTGGATGACCCGCCTATTGAGTCCCATTCCTCATGTGAGAACTCTGAAGTGCTCAACAGGGGGTGTCAGAGGGAAGAACATGCCATTAAAACAGTATTGCACGCTTGATTCCATAGATGTTTCTCCGCTATTGTTCTGCACTAATTATTTCAACCAGTGGGTAGAGAAACTGGGAAACAACATTATTTCGAATGCATTGTTTTGTTTTTATTAATGCATTAAATTAAACATAGGGTGCATTTTAACCTATACAAAAGAACCTTTTAATGAAAGTTTTAAGAACAATTTAATATATAAAAAAATAAGTATTTAAACAAGTACATTGGTAACTTTCCCATATTTTTAAAAAGAAAAGTTTCATAAAAAGGTTTATTTAGCATGCGAGTCTGCTCTAATTATTTGTATTGGTATGGTTGGAGAAACTGGGTAACAACATTGTTTTGAATTGTTTGTTGTTTTTGTTTGTTTTTTAATGTTTTGTTTTGTTTTTTGCTTGTTTTGTTTTGAATCCCATTGTTTTGTTTTGTTTCGTTTTGATTGATTGTTTTGTTTTTTGTTTTTTATTCTCTTTTGATTTGTAGTGTTTTGCTTTAAGTAATATTAAATCATTTATTGGGTGCGATTTGACCTATATGTAAGCAATAAGGTACGAGAGGCTTTGCTGTATCATAAATAAGTCACGGCTGAAGGGCGTTGTTAAGCATGACGCGACTTATTCACGATACAGCACTAGCCTCGAGTAGCTTATTGCTTTTATAAAACCGTTACCACACAATACAAATATTAAAGACAGAAATATGTATCAATGCAACTCTAATGAAGTAAACTTTTTCTAAAAGCCTTCCTTCCGCCGGAAATATAATCCCTGACCGTGAACAGCAACAGAAGTTACATTTTCACTCTATTAGATGGCGGCAAACACTTTATGAGTGTGTCAGTCAGTAGCAAAGACTTTTAATTTGAGAAGACTGAAAACGGAACAAGACACAACTGACAAATGCTTTGCCTAGTGCTGTTAGTCACGTGAAAACTCCTTAAATGTTAAAAGGACAAGATGATTTATTTAAATGATTTATTTATTTACGTATTTACATTAAAGATGATTTATTTATTTACGTTGCTTTATGGGTGGTTGCTAAGGGTGTTGTGTAGTGATACACAGAACCGTTGGGTGAAGTGGTCATAGCCATGTTTTATCGTGAATAAAACACAGCTATTGACCAATCAGAATCAAGGACTGGAACTAACCATTTTATAAATTAGAAAAATGGTCAGTTTTACATCCTGAAAAAATGTATTTTGACAAGCACATTGGTAAGTTTCCCAAATTCATATATATATATTTAAATCAGCATTGCTAGTCTGCACTATTTTTCTTTTCCATTTTATTTTAAGCAATGCATTAAATAATATTTAGGGTGCAATTTGATGTAATACAACCATGACAAATATTATGTTCTAAAAAAAAAATACTTTTTTTATCAAGTACATTGGTAAGTTTCTCATTTTTGGCAGTATTTCAAAAGAAATGTTCAAGAAATGACATGCAGAGCAATACATATGTGACCCTAGACCACAAAACCAGTCATAAGGGTTTTTTTTTATTTTATTGAGATTTATACATCAAGCTGAATAAATAAGCTTTCCACTGATGTATGGTTTGTTAGGATAGGACAATATTTGGCCGAGATACAACTATTTGAAAATCTGGAATCTGAGGGTGCAAAAAAATCAAAATATTGAGAAAATACTTTAAAGTTGTCCAAATGAAGTTCTTAGCAATGCATATCCACTCACAAAAATAAATTTTTCATATGTTTATGGTAGGAAATTTACAAAATATCTTCACAGAACATGATTTTTACTAATATCCTAATTTTGGCATAAAAGAAAAATCGATAATTTTGACCTATAGAATGTATTGTTGGCTATTGCTACAAATTTACCTGTGTGACTTATGACTGGTTTTGTGGTCCAGGGACACATATGTCTTTCCCAGCTATTTAATAATAATAATAATAGTTTATTTAAAAAGCAATGTCTAGTATACATTCTGAAGCCTTATAAACACATCCATAGTGAGCAGGGTTTCTGGTAGCTGATCTGGGGTCAGGACCCAGCAGGTTGACATGCTGAAGAATCTCTGCGTTCACAGCACTCGGGGCCATTCTCTCTCAACTTCCTGTGGTCTCACCGGGAGGAAAGGTCTGTTTGTGTTGCTACGGAGACGTGGTGAAAGGCACTGGGACCTCCCTCCTGTCTCCTCTCCTCCAGAGCCACATATTGTTTTTTAAAAAAACCTTGTTTCCTTGCTCGTTGAGAAAAAAAAAAAAAAGGAAAGCGAAGCGAAGCGGCCGTGTTTCAAACAATCGCAGGAGGCTACAATTAGTTTGTGTATTATGATAAGGCGTGGCAAGGCAAGACGGGGAAGGCGAGCTCTCGTCTCAAGCCCCCTCAACAGTTTACTTTGCATTAGGCAGCAACAACAGTATAAACAAACGTCACAGTGGAGGGTGGACGAAACCCTACACTCTAAAAAATGCTGGGTTAAAAAAAAAACCAAGCTGGGTAAAATATGGACAAACCCAGCAGGTTGGGTTAAAAGGCACCTATTATGGCTTCTTTCACATGATGTAATATAAGTCTCTTGTCTGGTCAAGTTTCAGCTTAAAATACCCCACAAATTTGCCCCTATTTGAGGGTGAGCAAAAACACGCCTTTTACTATATTACTATATTGCTGGCTAAAAAAATAAATCCAAAATTGGTTGAAAAAAATAGCTGGGTGAAAACAACCCAATCCTTGGTTTCTTTCCATATTTAACCCAGCAGTTTTTAGAGTGTAAGCCCTCTTGTTCGCTCCGGCCTCCATCACGGCTGTTTACTTGGTTCCGCGGAGGTGAAAAACCATTGTGTAGTCTGGTTATGACATCACTTTCTTGTTTGTATCAAACGTGATGCCTTGTGCACTCTCTTACAGTTTGACTAGGCAGTTTTTGGCACTCCAGCTGAATGTTCTGAATGTTCAGTTGGGTTTATTTGTGAATTTCATTGAGTTTGGGGACTTGATGCTTTGAATTTTTGTCCTATATTTGTATGTGTGTGTGTGTGCTATAAAGCCAGCCGTCCTGCTGCAGGAAATCCTGCTGTGCACAGGCGCCCTCTATTGCCAAAGCCCAGTGTGTGTGTGCTGGACTCGTCATGGGGACTGCTCCACTACGTCTTGTGCAGTATAAAACAAGCACTATACTAAAGTAATGTGCCATAAAAACCAAATGTGCAGTTTTACAGTGCACGTCTGCATTAAGTAAACAAAGCACATCTCCATTCCTCCATGATTTTCTTTGGTGTTGTATGAACTGTCACGACCAAATTCAGTCTTGTGCTGCTCTGCAGTACTCTGCCGTGTATCATATTTTCTTGTTGAATATCTGCAATGTTTAATGGACAAATTCAGATACAAAATCAAACCACCACAATAGACCAGCAAACCCTATCTGGAACAAAGACGGAGAAGTAAAAGAGGATGTTTTGGATAAAAGTTGCATGTCTAACCAGTGTTACGCTCAGAATCTGTTTAGACAACTGCTGAATGTTTGGCTTTCTCCCGCTGCGCTCTGAAAACGATACAGTGAATGTGGCTCTTACAAATTAGCCCCCCTTAGCTACCATTCAACACTTTCTGATCTCAATGAAGCCATCTGACAACTCAGACAGCCTGTGCTCGCTTCAAGAGATGCTCGTTGTCTTCTCTTCACTTTATACTAATATTCCTCAATAAAGAAATGTAGAGCATTGAGGAATGCATGTCTGTGAATTGTTACTTTCTTCACAAATCTCTGTATGTTTTTTTAAACTTATATACATGTATTATTAATAATCTAAAACATATTGGAATATGACAGAATATGAAATATGAAAAACCGTATATAATCCAATCTCCATATAGTCCTTCTTTTGTTGGTTTGATATTTATACTAGCCTTAATATTTAGAGATAAATTAATATCTGATAAAATGAAGGGCTAATTTGAACCTTTTTTTTCTTTTACACTGTAAAAAAAAAAAGAATTGTTGATTTAGTTTAAAAAAGTAAGTTACCTGCTTGCCTTTTGAGTTCATTTAATAAAAAAATTGAGTTAATACAATGAAGGCGACTGGTTTAATCAACAGAAACTCAAAATATTATGTTATCTGAACCACATTAATTATTAAAGTTGATTTGACAAAAGAAAAAATATTTATACCAAGTGCTGTCAAACGATTAATCGTGATTAATCTTATCTGAGATAAAAGTTTGTTTACATAATATATGTGTGTGTACTGTGTATATTTATTATGTATATACTGTGGAAATATACACACACATGCATTTACATATTTGCATTTACAAATATTTACATGTATATATTTGTGTGTGTTTTTATATATATATATATATATATATATATATATATATATATATATATATATATATATATATTTTTTTTTTTTTTTTTTTTTTAAATATATAATAAATAAATAAATATTTTATATATAAATATGTATTTATGTGTGTATTTATATACATAATAAATATGCACAGTACACACACATATATGATGTAAACAAACTTTTATTTTGGATGCGATTCATCACGATTTATTGTTTGACAGCACTATATTTATTTCTATTTTTATTATTATTATTATTACTACCATAATTTACAACACTTAATCCTTTAGGGTTTTTTTATTATTATTATTGAATTTATCTTGGATTTTAGTTTTTTAATTTATTGAGACAAATGTTGCAAAGAATTATGTCTAAAAAGCTGTGAAGGAACGACTGTTGCACTGATACCTTCACACTCAGCCTCTATAAGTGAAGGTTACAAATGCTCTTAAACGAAAGAGGAAATTGAGAGTTTAAATCGTTGCTGGATTTTTTTCCATCTCTGTCTGTCCAGGAGTAGTATTATATTGCGAGATGCAGGTCTGTTTCAGCGCGAGGGAGATTGAGAGGCGTGAGAAAGCCATGTGAATTTCTGCCCCTTCGCATAAAAGAACCTCTCTTTTATCAGCTCTCGCCTCAACAGCAAACCCGCTGATATTTCACCGTTTCTCTACGGCACATGCTGTCCCTGCCAAATCCTCTTTATTTCCCAGTCTTTTTCCTTGTCTACACGTGTAGCTACAAAAGTCGCTTCAGACTTCCTGCGTTCTCCACATACTTTACCTGAGTTTGTTGTGTCTAATATCTCAAATCAAGTGATACTCGTTCATGTTCAGCAACGTTGTCGTGATATCATAGCGCTGTGAGCCGCAGTCCAAATTTGTGGTTAACTCAAGATGGTTCTTCTTAGTTTGGGGAAGGAGGATGTGTACGAGGCAGAAAGGAGTAAGTTTTGAGCAGGGGGTCATTGAAGGTTTTGTTAACCCCTTAACCACAATAACGTCTGTCTGCAAACTAGTGAATTGATTCCAATTCAAACTGCAGGCAGAGTCATTTGGTTTGTGGTCTGGAAGGAGAGAGCACTTACACACATTCAGTGACTGGGGAATTGTTGCATAGGGCTGCATGTTTGCATCTGACACAGGAATGCATTATTTATACTAGCATGATGTTAGTGCGGCCGCTCGAACACGTGTAACTCATTCAGACGCCAGTAAAATTAGATATGTGAGAATGTTGCGATGAGCCTGACAGATATTACCGAGATTTACAGTACATGTGCTTCTGAGAGAACAGTAGCAGACGGCAGCATTAAATGAACTGATACATCTGTGTTAGATATATTTGCGTATCTCGGCAGCCCCTGCAGCTGCCGGGAGTCTGATAAAGTGATAGACCGAAATCAGACACAGTGAAATAAGCTGTAAGCACACTGAGCACATCGACAGGACTGTCACATTCTCTTACTTTCACATAGAGAAATCTGGTGCCCTGACCCGGATCTAGTGCCGATCTCGAACGTATATAGCCGCGTTTCCACCGCAGGAACTTTCCCCAGGAACTAGGGACTCTGGAGCGGTACTCGGTGTGTTTCGACTGCAGGGACCAGGGTCTAAATGAAGGTTCCGGGTAAAAAATTCCCCCTCAGAAAGTCCCTGCTCATGAGGTAGTACTTTTTCAAAGTTCAGGAACTTTCAGGTTTGGGACTTGCTGAACATGCTGATCTGTTGTGGTGCATTCAGTAAGAGTTTTTTGCGATTCAAATCAACAATGGAGTTTAAAAATATGACAAATGGACCGACGCCGAGGTCCAGGCTTTATGAAGCTTATATGCAGATTACGAAATCCAGTGGGCAGTCCTACGTCACCGGACTAATTTGCCCAAACTTCACTGTACACTGTAAAAAAAATCCCAGTAAAATTTACGGTAAAAAAACGGCAGCTGTGGTTGCCAGAACTTTACCGTGTAAAATACAGTAGCAATGTAAAAAAAAATCTGTTAAATATACGGTAAAATAACGTATTTCATTAATTGATATAATGTTAATTTACCAACCTAATGAAGTACTAATATCTGTTTTGTACCTTTATAATACACTGACAATCACCAAACACAGTGGTGATAAGAGTTACATGATGAATCAAAGTTCATCACAAGCAGCTTTTCCACAAGCTGAGAAGGACAACACTAACATATAGAAGGTGCACACAGTGTCATTCACACACACACTAAACACCATCATGGTAACATGCATGAAATTTTAAAAATGCAATAAACATTAATTTAACAACATTAGATGTAACATAAAATCCTAATGTACATAACTGATTAGAAAAAAAATGAGAAAAACTAAGAAGAGTTATTTCAACGAAAATATATCAAATGTGAAGTGTCACGCAGGGAATTGTGGGAATGTCAATTTACGGTTTTTCACTGTAAATTTTACAATGAATTTTTATTTTCACTTCCAAAAACTGTAAATTTAATGGTATTTTACCGTAAAATTACATTAAATGTATCGTTAGATCTATTACAGTTATTCACCGTATATAGTACGGAAACTTTCTGTAAACCAATTGACAGTTTTTCACCGCAGCATTTTTACAGTCTTTTACTGTTAAAATCACGGTCATTTTTTATAGTTTACTTTAGACCGCGATGGAAACGCAGAAAGCAACAGGTCTGGGGGAAAAAATTCCTAGGACAAATTGTTTCGGGTAATTTCGGTGGAAATATATTCCAGATATTAAATGTTGCCGTACTGGCAGAAAAGTTTCTGAAAATTTAGGGGCAATTTTTTATGTCTTTACATAAATAATATTGTGATATAAATTATAATGTTTGTCCATTTCATTTTAATTTTCTACTAAAGGTTCTTTCGGGTATGGTTATATCCAAAGTAACATTTGCAATGTTTATATTGAGGCTCCTTCTTAAAGTTTCCATTATAAATAAGGCAGCCCACCCTTTCCTCTTGAAACACTCACATTTACCTGTTTTTTTGTTTTTGTTTTTTCCTCTGGATGATAAATGTCACCCTGCATTACAGTCATCTCTGGAAGAGAAGTGCCCTGTTCCCGGAACAAACCATTTTATACGGATTGCATCAATTTTTGCATGCACTGGGATGAGGTGTGCATTGAACATGACGTTATTTTAAAAAAATGTTTATGAACATCTGCCAAACAATTCACCACCCTTTCCAAAAAGAATAGAAAGAAGTCATCAAGCCGTTAAAGGTGAGTTTACCTCAGGCTGGGACATAAAAAAATGAAATCCTATCACCACACATATTTGTTTGACCCTTTACCTTTATCAGTCCGACACTATTAAAATGTAAATGTCATCTTTTTGGTGGAGGTGTGAAATGAGGAGGCCAATTATTGGATTTTTTTATTTTTTTTCAGCCAAAGTGATAAAGTCAGCAGACTTTATGCTAATAATTTGGCTTCCTTGTAGCGCAGTGTAAGGGCAGTGATGCGTTTCCTCTTCTCTCTTCCCTTGAGGTAGTGTTCCCTCACAGTGGTGCGAGTAATTGAATCAAGTCAATACCAATGCCTCCCTCCCACTTCCCCTCCCAAATCCCCTCACCCAAAAAAACCCAAAAAACCTGACGTCTGCCGGTGATGAGAGCCAGATGTTAGAGCCAGTGGGCCCATATAGCGGCTCATGTCTTAAAGGTCCAGCATCATTCTGATGAAGGATATATCTTCATTGAAGAGATGGGTCGCCTATTACCTCGCCGAAGGAAATCAAGTCCCACATATGTGTGGTTGAGCGTGTGCTACATGTGAGCGTCTACATGTCTGTGTGTGCAGCCCTTGTTTTATGAACAGTAGAACGCGGCTGACACCCATCCTGTTTCTGGCAGCTTGGCGGGTCTGGATCCAATCCCCCAGTGCTCATTAAAGAGCAGAACCATCTCTACACCCATCCTTTAATGAAACACTGGCAGGGTGCGGGAGGGTGAAGGGGGGTGGGCCGGGTCACTCTTCAGCAGATGTGTGCTGGAGCACAGGCGTACCTGAGCCCGATAGCCAGAGGCAAGTAAGATTTGTAAATCGCTGCTTGCTGTTTTTATTATAACTCATAATAGTGAGAAGAATAAAACACAGGAACAAGGAACTATAACACCAGAAGATCCTGCACCTAAAAGTACCACCTCAAAAGGGATGATTTAGACAACTTAATAGCTGCAGTGCCCAACCTTGTTACTAAATTATTTGTAAAAGTGCTTCAACAAAAGTACAAACCTCATATGTCTGCTTTTAAACCCTTACTGTACAGCAAGGTATAGTCAACATTATTGTCTGTTGCAGTTTTCTCTTTCACACACATATATGATGTAAAATTAGAAAGTTTGTTCTGTGCTTTTTGTCTATATATATATATATATATATATATATATATATATACAGTTTGTTATATATATTTAGTTTGTTTAGTTTTAGTGCTTAAACTAAATAAAAATGTTGTATATGTGAAATAAAATAAGTATGTTTTTTATTTCAGTTCAGTTCATGTTTTAATATTATTTTATATATGGTTAGTGTCTTTAGTAGAAAAAAATGAGAATCACCACTGACAATGAGAATTAAAAAAAAAAAAAATGAGAATGAGAATTAAAAAAAATGATAATGAGAATTTTGGGAGAAAATATGCTTAATTGTGACAAAAAATAATGTGACAAAAACAAAACAAAGCCAGTTGGAAGAGCACTACGATTATTTTGTGACAATTAATCATATTTCCTCCCAAAAAAATTATCAGTATTCTTTTTTAAATTCCCATTGTCAGTGGTGACAATATGTATATTATATATATATATATATATATATATATATATATATATATATATATATATATATATATATATATATATTTATATATATATATATGAGAGAGAGAGAGAGAGAGAGAGAGAGAGAGAGAGAGAGAGAGAGAGCACAGAACAAACTTAACTTTAAAATGAAAGAGAACACAGAAAATATAAAAATAAAATAATTAAAAATATTAACAAAAACCGTTAGTATATCAGTGATACTAAAATAACACTAATTGCAAGAGACAGTAATGTTGACTAACACCTTGCTGTACAGTAAGGGTTTATTTTATTACTTTTTTTTTTTTTTTTTTTCTTTTGAGATGAAATCTGACTTGGACGTGTCCTTGACAGGTTTCAGTGTCTGAGAAGAGCTGATAGGAACCTGGTGGTGAAACGAAGGTGTCGTCAGCACAGCATGTCGATTACAGATGACATTCCTAAATCTGCAATAGAGTGCTGCTTGAATGCAATTACGTGACAGGGACATCTACATGATTCACCATATGCAACAGATTAGGCTAAACCCATCATTTGTATGTGTTGTCTAGTGGAGTTTCACAATAACTTTATCTGGTCTTAGAGTTGTTCCATTACTTCTTTTCATTCTTCTTCCCCCACTGTCTTTCTTGTCTCATCTTTACAGCACCTCCTTCATCATGTGTTTGTGCGCAGCCCCCACAACTCTGCTCTATCATTCTTTCTGCCTTTTATGTAACTGCTCCCCTTATAGAAACCACACACATTTAAGAACACGCTTTGTGTTTGAGCCCTCGGTGAGACCATAAAAGCGGCACTTAAGTGAAATGCAAGAGGACAGGGGGAAACGGAGACTATCAATCTCATAATTTGTGAAAAAGAAGGATGACACAAAGGAAGGAAAGAACTGGCCTTCATTTCACAAGGTACTGCTGTAAATCCCTTGTTAGGTCATTAAGGCATTCTGATGCCAGTGAGAAAATGGTTTGGTAGTTCTTGGTCATCTCGCCGCTGCAGGAGCCGCCCATTGAAGACGAGCACAGACTCTGACAGCTCGCTGCACTGTGAGGGAAATCCCCTCCGCATAGATGCAATAAAAACCCAGCTGCAGCGAGGAAACTGAGACGGGAAAGTTAAATGTGTAGAGTCTGTTCTCTGGCCTCTGATAAAGTCGTGTCGCTCATAGCAGATTTCATGTCTGTGTGTCTGTGCTGGACAGAAGTAATTACCACAGGCTCTGCTGTTACACAATCCCACTTTCTCAGATGCCACAGTAGTAGTTATAAACCGTACAAAGAGGTCAAAGAATCACCTTAACTTCCCCTTTGTGGCCCTGCATAAATAAGAGTAACTGTGCTTTTGCATAGTTCATTGCCTGCATCAGTATATTAGCTCACATCCTGTGACTTCATAATCACCACTGGCTTTTGAACCAGGACATACTGCCTTAAGCAAAACTGTTATTATTGGTAGAGCTGGCTCAATGAAAGCAATCAAGCCCATGACCTTGGTGTTCAATAGTTATAATTTTGTTTTCCTGACACCCTTACTGTGGCACTTGGAATTAAAGGGATAGTTCACACAAAAATGAAAATTTGATGTTTATCTGCTTACCCCCAGTGCATCCAAGATGTAGGTGACTTTGTTTCTTCAGTAGAACACAAATGATGATTTTTAACTGCAACCGTCGCCGTCTGTCAGTCAAATAATGGGAGTGAATGGGAACTCTATCAATAAGAGTCGAAAAAACTTGCATAGACAAATCCAAATTAAACCCTGTGGCTCGTGATGATACATTGATGTCCTAAGACACGAAACGATCGGTTTGTGCGAGAAACCGAACAGCTATTATATTATTTTTTACCTCTAAAACAACACTATGTCCAACTGTATTCAGCATTCGCTTAGTGAGGTCTGATCGCGCTCTGACAACGGCAGTAATGTCTTACACTCATTGAAGTATAAGCGCGAGACATTACTGCCGTTGTATACTGTGTGTATTTGGATAAAGCTGGACATATTAAATTCAACTTTACATAAAGTGTGGGGTGATAATATTTATTACATTTTGCAGCAATATAAATTTAAATATATATAATATAAAATAAATATAATATTTGCTAGAATATATCATTTTATCTGAGTATACTGTATTTATGTGGATAAAGTTGAATATACTATATATAGCCAACTTAATATAAAGAGCTGTGTGATGTTTTTTTTTTTTTTTTTTTTACCCTTTTCCTTTTTTACCATTGGGATGGCATTCAACTTAGAATAGTTAATTAAAATTTAATTCCATTAACTTCGCAAAATTTAACAAATCCAGCTGTTAGATCCTCTAAAGTGTGCATTTGTAAACTAACTGCTGAACACTCAATAAAAATAGATATGTGGATGGTCAAATGTTAATGTGATCCTGTTTTGTATTTTGTTTTTTTTGTGTGTTGTTGTTTTTATATAATGCACACCAATAAAACATGTTCAGTAAGACCATGGACAATTGTTAGAAATTACTGCTGTCAGATTGATTAATTGCGATTAATCGCATTTAACATAACATAAGTTTGTAAATATATGTGTGTATATGTATAAAGTGTGTGTATATATGTATCAAATTTGTAAATAAATGTTTAATGTCAAGAACAGATATTAAACATAAAATAATAGATTCAAAGCTTTCCAAAAGACAGAAAATTACCAAATATTGAATCTATTAGGAAAATTACTACTTGCAAACAGCCATTTTTGTAAAAACATATCATAAAACAATATGTCAGATGGGTCTAAAAAGCCAGAGCTATTTAGACTGGAGTGACTGAAGGGAAAAGAGAAAAGAATGGAAGTCACAGGCTAAGCCCACCTCAGTGCTGCGTAAACATGACACCTTTTCACCCCGGCTGAGAAGAAAATGCTCGGTAATGACCCGCCTCGACCTTCCCAGCTCTGGCTGACCCCTTTCTTTAGCTTGGAGCAGCTTAATTCTTACTAATTACATTCCTGACTGACAGAAAGTTGGCAGCTGCCGCAGCGTCGGCCCAGGTACTCTGGCATCCCTGGCACTGGAGGAGAGAGCGCTCACCCTCTGAGAGAGAGAAAGAGAGAGACCAGACATACAACACTAAAGATGACAAATCCATTAATCAAGGAAGCCGAGGAACATTGATCAGAGAAGATTGATTGCATGGTAGCCTCCCAAGGAGGAAAATGTAAATTCATTAGAAATGAGTGTTGTTTGTACATTCCACACAATTCCAGGTAAACAATCTGGCTCAAGTTCTGCATGAAAAGGTAGCAAAATCAGCAAACATCATGCTATTTTCTCATCTGAATGAGACACATGATTTAGCTCAATTTTAGGCCCACTTTGGAGTCATTTGAGTCATGTTTAACAGCTTTAGTGTCAGTAAGATATTTGTAATCTTTCTCTCTTTACATTACATAACAATGAGAGTGTTCAGTAGCATTGTATCTGACATCAGACAGTATATTAAGGTCAGGTACACTGTCCAAAGTAATGCTGGTTTGACAGGGAAGATCTTGCTTTTCAAGAGCTTTCTTGCTTTTTAGACAATCTTCAATCAGTTTATCAGATTACAGTACAATCCATGTATGTACTGAAATTATTACAATTTAAAAATATTTTGATGGCAAAGCTGAATTCTCAGCAACTATTGCTCCAGTCTTCAGTGTCACATGATCCTTTAGAAATCATTCTAAAATGCTGATTTGGTGCTCAAGAAACATTTCTTATTATTATTAAATGTTTTATTTTACAGTGCACAGCATAAATGAGTACACCCCCTCTGAAACTTCTGAAAGTCAGCAATTACTCAATTACTTAGAAGACATGTTAGGGTTCTTTAGAGGTATAATGTTCCAGCAAGTCTGCTTAATCAATTACCAAAGAAGCATGCCAAAATTATTCAAGAAAATAAGATTTTCTTATCATGGTGATAATGTTGTGTAGCAAAAATAGGAGTACACTCTCCTAAAAGTTACTAAATAAAGCGAAATAAAAATTTGTCTGGTGTAAGTTTAAGCCAATGTTTGATCAACAGGTAAGTATGTTGAACCAAAACATTTAAAGAAAAGTAATTTCTTGACATTAAAAGTGTTATAAAGCCCACTGAATCTTTCTCAGACTTAATGCTGACAACAATGGAACCACTTGGGAGATAACTGTCAGAAGAATTATTTCTTAGCACAAAAGAGGACAGTGGTACAAGAGTATTACCAAATCATTGTTTTAAGTGTGAAAATATAGCAAAAGTAACAGACATTCAAAAACAATGGACTTGTGACAAGGCCCCTGAAATAATCAGGCCTTCATTTTAAGCTTTCATTAAGTGATGAGGGATTTTTTTTTTGCTAGACAAAGAGCATGAGAAATACCAAGCGAGTGTCTCAGAGCCAGCAAAAGCTATGCAAAGAGTGACTGTTTATCTCACAGAGTAAGATGCAGCCTGCAGAAATCACATGCATGGTTTTTGTTCTTACTGGAACTACCTACTGTAGCCAAAGCACAATAAAGTCAGTTAGACATTCCCAAAGCCCATATTTACAAAATATAGATTCTGGGAATCAATACTCTGGTCTCATGAGACCAAATGAATCATTTTGGATCTATCAGCATCCAAAATGTTATGGTGTTGCTAGAGGAGGAGTACAGTTAGAAGTGTCTGGTTCCCACAGTAAAGTTCAGTGGTAGTAAAGCTCTTATATAGGGATGTATGAGTGCTGAAGGTGTGAGGGAGTTGTGCTTTATCAATGAATTCCCACACCACTGTGTAATGTAATACATTGTAATACAAGATGTTACCCTTTCCTCATTCCCTGCATTGTTATGCATTTTTTCAACATGACAATGAGGATATGCATTCTCCCAAGCTGAAAAACCTTCTGTGGACATGTATTGCACTCAATCTTAACACTCTTGAGCGCCTGTGGGGGATTCTGTAGAGACGAGTTGAGCAACTCTCCCCATTAAAGATCAGGGCATTTAAGGAGCTCATCATCCAGGAGTTAAACAGGACAGATGTGACAATTTGTCATGAACTTGTACACTCCGTGCCAAGAAGGGTCAGAGCAGTATATTCAAAATTATGGAGGGCATACTAAATACTAGAATATTATACATTTGTTGAATTAAATCTAGGGTGTACTCATTTCTGAATACAACAAAATTGGCTAATTTACTTATTTTATGACTATTAATGACATATATTACTCAGTTTATATTATGTATATGTTTAATACATTTAAAATAATTTTGCCATCTTTCCATGAATTGTATTAGTGATCATGAAGACAATACATTTTTTGCATTTCTTCAGAGGGGGTGTACTCATTTATGATGTGCACTGTACGTTTTATTAAAATTTCGTCAACATAAGAGACATATGTATCTAGGGCATGGGTTAGAGATGTGAGGATATCAGAACACACATGATTCTTGAAACTCTCCCAGAGCTGAGACCTTTTTTGGACTTCATCTATAGTTGTGGTTGGGTTGAAAGCTATGCAGAGAAAACAACTTTTGAACAGTTTGTTGAGACCTCAGCACCCTGTTGACTGGACTTCTGAAACTAGAATAAATTTGAGGAACTGAAACAGGCAGTGGCAACTCAATGCAGGGATCATGTTCAGGCAGTTTATCTGGTCTTGCAATATATATCTCCTGTAGTGTTTGATCAGAAATGAACCATTCACTGATGCTCATGTGACACTTGAATGTTACAAATTATCCACAGCACTAGAATAACCAAACATCATCTTTAAAAAAGCTAGACCGTCAAACTCAGACACATTATGAACCACTCTGCAGACACAACTGTCATTGTAAAGGTAGAAGAACACCTACAGCATAATATGCTACTGTAAGACTTGATTCTCTACATCATATATTTTTTTTTTTTTTTTTTTTTTTAAATCAAAGCAATGATTATCTATCACAAAAACTATGAGGATCTCATTTGGTTATAGCATCAAATGTAATACATTTTAATAAAGTAATAAAACTGAAAACTTCCTAATTTACCAATGTCATCGATGGAGTTTGGGTTCCTTGCCACTGTCGCCTCTGGCTTGCTTAGTTGGGGACACATGATATTCAGCAATATTATTGATTTGACTGCACTGACACTATTGGATTAGAACTGAACTGAGCTGGACGATGGCATCACTGTTTTTTTTCCAAAGCTGCTTTATAGCTGAATTGAAATATTTTTTTAACCTTTACACAGTTATTGAACTAAACTGAATCAACACTGAACTGACCTCATCTTAACAATAACACCATTTCCTTTTTAGAGCTTCCGTTTTTCAGTCAACATTGAATCGTTATTATATAAACTAATGATAAACAGCAGTAAGAGTACAAGTTTAGGGTCATTTTTATTTGTTTATTTATTTCTTTTTATTTTTTGGGAAAGAAATGAAAGAAATTAATAATTTTATTCGGCAAAGATGCATTATATGAATATGCATGAATATCACAGTACAGACATTTATAATGTTACAAAAGATTCTATTTCAAATAAATGCTATTCATTTTTCCTCCTATATAAACATATATATAATTTAGATAATTTAACCCAATGATAAACAGCAGCAGCTGTCGTTCAAAAAAAGTTTGGGATCAGTAAGATTTTTAAATGTTTTTAAATGAAGTCTCTTATGCTCACCAAGCCTGCATGGTTTATTTAAAAAAACAAAAAATCAAAACAGTAATATTGTGAAATATGATTACAATTTAAAATAATTTGAAAATGTAATTTATTCCTGTGATGCAAAGCTGAATTTTCAGCATAATTTCTCCAGTCTTCATTGTCACATGATCCTTCAGAAATCATTCTAATATGATGATTTGCTGCTCAAGAAACATTTATTTTTATTATCAATGTTGAATTTGATTTTTTTTTTTAAATTTTGATGAATAGAATTATATATATATATATTGTGGTCACTAATTAGGAACTTGCTCCCTCAACCTCATTTTAGTTAAAGCGTGGACATGGCGGATTCATTCAAACTCGATCCCATGACTAAATTAAATTAAAAACTAAAAACTGAAAGTAAATTAAAACGAGGGAATGAATTGCTACTTAGTTCCTCCTCAATGCTGCTGTCATATTTGATGACCGTTTCATTCTCCGTCATGTTGAAAGCATGTGCACTGAGCAGCAGAATCCATAAAGACATGATCTTGATCACAGTAGTAGTCCAAAGTAGACCCAACTTCCAATTTGGTACCATTTGACATGTGCTGGGTTCTGACAGTGGAAAAAGGCCGTAAATCACACCTAAGTCCAAAGCCAGGCAAATTTTTGTGACTGCTGAACCAGTCCATCAAGAATAAACGAATGAACAAGAAATGAACATGTCTGCAGGTTCAGACTCTTTCCATTCACCAGCGTCTGGGTTTAGAGCCGTGAAAATCTGTTAGACACAATGTACATTCATCCTACTGTTTCTTTGCTTTGACTCAATTTACAGACCGTTCGTACAGAGCAATGGTAATCAGTTCAAGCCATGGCTTCATGGTTCTCATTAAACTGGCCAGTGATGCTCCAAATGATTTGCTCAATATCAGAGAAGAACTATTTCCAGGGGAGGAAACAGCGAGTATTGTCAGACACATGTGCGTGTTGCGATGGCAAGCGAGTTTTATCGCAATGTCCTAATCTCCTCAGCCTCGCTCAGCTGTTGAAGCTCAAGTTGCCTGCATGTGTCTTTACTATATAATTAAGGGATTTTTGGGCAGTGGCCTGGAGAAACCAACTCAATAGCGTAACAAAACACCTTTATCACATATTTCACAGCCAACTACAACTTTTCTTTTTCTTGTAGTGGACTAGACAATTGCAGAACATTATGTTCTGTCCCAAATTGGCATCCTTTTTGTTTTCCTTCACACAATACCGTCTTGTTCAGATCATTTGGTGGTATGTATATGAATTGTTGTGCTCATGAGATATTTCATAAGATATTTTATGGACATTAGATGGCTGAAATTTTTGATACAATGGTTTCGAATGACATTGCTGCATCGAAGCAAGATACAGAGCTTAGTGAGAGGAAAGGGACGCAACAAGATTTTTTTTTTTATAGCATAATACGTCTCTTGTGTTTAGCCAAGACAAGGGCCCTTCTGCTCCCCAAATCCTCAGGGCTATCTTTCAAACAGTGATAGTTACGGAAATTAGCGGCGCAGAAATCCATAAGCATCACTCGTCAGGGGGCTTATTAAGTGTCTTTGTGAGTTTATGAGGGGTGGGCGACGCTCCCAGCTCCGAGTGCTCCCAGCGCTTCCCTGGCTCCACCAGCTGTGAAGAGTCACCATCACAGACACACACACACACACACACACACACACACACACACATACACACACACACACATACTGGTTTTTGTGGTTTACGAGGACTTTGATGCTCAAACCAGTAGGATTGTGGTTTAGGGGGACACACCTTTCCCGATGCCCTACAGTGATGATAAAACTATCAAAAATTTTGTTTTGATCTGCAGATCACACATCTGGCTTTAAAGTTTCTTTACACACAACAGAACGGAAAATATGACAACATGACATATCAGTGGTATACAAGGACATTCCCGCCCATCCAAAAATGTTCCCGCCTATGACATAATTGTGATTTTTGGGTACAACCTGATTTATGAGGACACCTATTGTACAATACACAAAACATGTCATTTCTCTGGATTACAAGGACTAGTGTGTTTTACAGGTACATGACCACACACAACACACAAACCTGACGATATGGTGTATTACCAAGACTGAGGTGATTAATGAGTACCGGTTCCTCAATACAATACACACCTGACACACTCCAACATTACAGGGACCAGTGTGTTTAATGGTACATGACCACACACAACACACAAACCTGACGACATGGTGTATTACTAAGACTGAGGTGATTAATGAGTACCTGATCTTAAACACAATACACACCTGACACACTCCAACATTACAGGGACCAGTGTGTTTAATGGTACATGACCACACACAACACACAAACCTGACGACATGGTGTATTACTAAGACTGAGGTGATTAATGAGTACCTGATCTTAAACACAATACACACCTGACACACTCCAACATTACAGGGACCAGTGTGTTTAATGGTACATGACCACACACAACACACAAACCTGACGACATGGTGTATTACTAAGACTGAGGTGATTAATGAGTACCTGATCTTAAACACAATACACAACTGCATAATCCAACATTATAAGGACGAGTGTGTTTAATGGTACATGCCCACACACACACAAACCTGACAACACGGTGTATTACCAAGACTAAGGTGATTTAAGAGTACTGGATCTTAAACACAATACACACCTGACACACTCCAACATTACAGGGACCAGTGTGTTTAATGGTACATGACCACACACAACACACAAACCTGACGACATGGTGTATTACTAAGACTGAGGTGATTAATGAGTACCTGATCTTAAACACAATACACACCTGACACACTCCAACATTACAGGGACCAGTGTGTATTAGAAGTACTTTAATTATGACTTAAAATAACAACATAAACATTGAGTTTTTCCGGTTTTAACCATGTAATACCATCATGGAATGGCATTTTAAGGGGAAAATGAAATCCACAACTAAAAAACTAGGTCAATAACACATGGACAACTGTGTAATCTGTGTAATCAGAAAGCATACAGCAATATTACTGTTTTGACATATTGAAATGGCAACCATTCAAAACTTTGAAAAAATGTGAACAGAATTGTTGAGTCAAGTCAAGTCAAGTCACCTTTATTTATAAAGCGCTTTTTAAACTACATATTGTTTCAAAGCAGCCCTCATAACAGGAACATTGTTCAACAAAGATTGTTTGGGCTGTACAGCAGAAGAGTATTGTGTCATTGTTCAGCCAGAGTCAGTTCAGTGTTGATTCAATTACGTTGTAAAACTCATCAGTTATTAATTTAGTTCACTTCATCTATACAGCAGCAGCAGCAGCTCTGGAGACAACAGTCATGTCATCGTCCAGCTCAGTTCAGTTCTCATACAATAGTGTCAATGCAGTCAGATCAATAATAATGTTGAATATTAAATTGTCATGGTTTTGTGACAAACTACTGCTTTAAAGAACAGTTAAACTTTAGAGATTTACAGAGTGAAGTCTTAGTATATTCATGCTCTAGAATGAAACTAACATAACCAACAACTAAAATAATAATCCTTATACAACAGCATCAAATGAGACACAATGCAACATCACTTATTTTGTGCTTTTCTTTTCAAGCTAATTCCTTGATTTCTTACAAAATCTTTTGTTTTGTCCAGTTTTCCTTTGGTTATATGTGACTTAAAATGATCAATTACAGCTGTAACTTCAGCATCTGACCAGCAAACCTTTTGTCCTTTCCGTCTTGTCCTTTTCCTTTCCGTTTTTTAATTTCTGCCGAACTCTCATTCTCTGTATAGATGAATGCATACTTTATTAAGCTCCCACTCTATCAAAGCTCATGTACTTACAATGATGGTCGTACTCTAATTTAAACCTCAGGTACCTTGACAAACTCAGCAGTTTTCCAAATGGGCATCTTCTGAACATCTGCAAGAAATCAGTTACATACTGATCAGGAAACTAAGATTTAACTCTCAAATACCTAGAACTTAAAACTGGTCATACACCTGATATCTAAAAGTAAAATTTCAAATGACACAAAATATTATTCTGGAGATTAAATGTTATCAGCCTGTTAAAGGGATAGTTCACCCAAAAATGAAAATGTGATGTTTATCTGCTTACCCCAACGCATCCAAGATGTAGGTGACTTTGTTTCTTCAGTCGAACACAAATGATGATTTTTAACTCCAACCGCTGTCGTCTGTCAGCTGTATAATGGGTGTCAATGGAAACACAATTTATAAGAGTCAAAACGTATACATAGACAAATTCAAATGAAACCCTGTGGCTTGTGACGGCACATTTATGTCCTAAGACACGAAAAGATCGGTTTGTGCGAGAAACTGAACAGTATTTATATAATTTCTTACCTCTAATAAACCAGTGAGGTCTGATCACAGTCTAACAGCGGAAGTGATGTCTAGCACTCATTGAAGTATATGCTCGAGACATCACTGCTGTTGTCAGAGCGCGATCAGACCTCACTAACCGAGTGCTGAACGCAGTTGGACATGGTGTATTAGAGGTAAGAAATGATATAAATACTGTTTGGTTTCTCACACAAACCGATAGTTTTGTGTCTTAGGACATCAATGTGTCTTCACAGCCGCAGGGTTTAATTTGGATTTGTCTGTGCATGTTTTTTGACTCATAAATTGTGCTCCCATTGACACCCATTATACAGCTGTCAGATGGCAATGGTTGGAGTTAAAAATCATCATTTGTGTTCGACTGAAGAAACAAAGTCACCTACATCTTGGATGCGCTGGGGGTAAGCAGATAAACATCACATTTTCATTTTTGGGTGAACTATCCCTTTAAACATCTCCAAGTGTTTTACCAACACAAAAATGATAAACTCATTTGTATCAACCAGATTTACAATGTTGGTGCAACCCTGATTCCAATAATATTCTTATAGAAAAGTTGCACTATATAAGTGCAAAAATCTCTGTATATAATAACTGATTATTGCTCATTAATTATTACAATTAATGGCAAAAGGAATGTTTGGAAATATAAACTGATATTTCCTACTGACACACTACAGCAATAGATATAAATAAAACTTAAAACCATTTTTCTTTCGTGAAAATACAAATGTTAAGTTGAACTATAAATATATAATTTTATCTATGCATTGTATTTATGGCAATAATCTAAAATAATAATGGGTTAAAATAATAATAAAACATAAACCTGTTAGTTAACACATACCAGCATTACTGGAGACGCCTGTGCAGCTCCAGCAGGAACAACATCCTGAGAAACGCTTTCATCAGGATCACTGGCATTAGGATCCATCATACTGATCTCATCTTGAAGAAAAACAGAATTTTAAAACACAAGAACATCTTTCGTTTAACCTGTTTTCAAAAGTAATTTATGAAACTTTATGCTGTTTAATAATAAATAAAAATAATAATAATAATAACTAATACTTTTAGATGACTATTAGAATTATTGCCAAGACAGAAATATACTACTACTGTAAATGAAAAACTATTTTACAATATGACATTACAATATTTCTGTTTTCATTTCTTCGCTTAAGCTGTTTCAATGAAAATAGGTTTATAAATGCATTTTATTACAAATCAGGTGAAATACTTGAAACAACTGGCCACACAAATTTTGTAAATAATGCGAATGTGAAATGTGTAACTGGTGCTCGTTGCGTTCCCAAATGCATGTTAAACTGCTGAGATAGAGTTCACTACATTCATTCCCTGTGAACTGAGACGTGGAAAACACCGAATCACAAGATGATCGAGTGAACAAAGTGTGATCTCCACTTTGAAACGGGGAGCGCAACGGACTACAGTCTTAATAAATTATCAGCTTTTGCAGTTTGATAAAGCCACATCGTGCTGTTGATTTTAGTTTGTTTGAAATGCTTTGCCAAAGCAATGAAACAAAACACAAAGACCAAAATTTATCTTATTATGAGGTAGTGCTGGGCGGTATACCGGTTCATACCGAATACCGGTATTTATTTTTGTTATGATATGAATTTTGATGATACCGCAATACCGGTATGTGTCGCTTAACCAACGTTCAGAACGCGGTGCAGCGTCACTGTTTGAGAGCGTCCCGTTTCACTGGTGCACTGTAGTGAGAGCACAGCAGAGATTGCATCACAGTAAGTCCGAAATCACCCCCTAAATCCTCATTCACTATTCCCTACGTTATCCACTTATATTGTTCACTTGAAAGAATGAATGAAAACGAGTGAGTGAATTCGGACAGCCGTTGTGTGTGCATCGGCTGTACACTCATTGTGGTGCATTGTGGGATTGAACGAGTGCACTCAATAACGTCCACTATGGTTTCGGACACCACTACAAATGGCTGTCGCCTCAAATAATGCCCTATTTGAGGTTATAGGGGGCGATTTTGGATTCAGTCCTTGATTACAGCTGAGAATTCAAGCAGCACGCGAGATAGAGCGGTTTCTGCGCGGAGCGCCGTGATGAGATTAACAACTTTCTCCACATGGATCATATTATATAGACCGGAGCGAGCCTGTTTACGTTTTTTATGGACCTATTTCATATACTCTAGTGCTCTAAACATGAGCCAGCAGCGTGTATTCGCACATATTTCATCACGTCTTCTTCAAATGAAATGTAACGTTATGCAAAGGACACTGAACTGTACGTCTGATCACGACCGCGATGACACGACGGGTTATTCTGCTACACAGAAATAGACTGACAATTCAAAGAAGAATGGTAAAAAATGTAACTGCTTTATTTAACTGCTTTCTGTGTTAAACTTACGTGTGTCATTTGTTCAGAGACTGTAGTGCTCTTAAATGTACTGAAAATATCCTTAGTTTAAATGTTCTTCCGCGTTTCTCCCTATTTTTGGCAGTTTGTTGTTATATAGCGTTAGATTTTTAAAATGCTTAAGGTGCCCTCAACTCTTTTTTTTTTCTATCTCCATGGTCATATTTTAATATTCATGTGTCTGTAATGAATGTGTTGCAGGTCTGAGTTTTATTGGTTGTTGTCTCCCCACAGCATCATTTTGTGGGGTTTTGTAAACCTGTATTAACTCTAGTGTAGAATTTTTCTACAATATTCACTCATCATGACAGTAAAACAGGGCATTCTAGTCAATCTACTGCAGTATTTCCTCTCTCAATCAGTAGAAAATGTGGTTAACGCCCAGTCATATATATATATACATACACACACACACCGTCATATACTGTGAAACCGATATAATTTTGAAAAAATACTGTGATATAAATTTTTGGTCATACCGCCCAGCACTATTATGAGGCATATAAAAATATTTTCAGCTCATTTGGTTTAAACGTTTTTTTTAAACCTGTTTACACCTGGTCACTTCATGCATTTTCTCTGAATGGATTGCTATGCAATAATAGAAAGACCAGGTGTAAATGCCCTCCAAAACGCATTCGAGACGGATTTAAATCCGATCGCTCAAATCACTTTGGACGTTGTCTAAAACAATACAGCTATGGAAAAAATTAAGAGACCACTCCAAGTTCAGAAATCAATGTTAAGTGGTCTCTTAATTTTTTCCATAGCTGTATATACATTTATACAATAATACATTTTACTCCTCCCAAAAATACTAAATAATAAACATGTGAGAATGTGTTATATGCATGTTATAGAAAGATATGACAGCATTACTGCAGCATGCGTTGGCGCAGATGAACAGATGAGTATCTCTTCAGTAAGCTGACGTGCAAAATACCTCAAATGAAACTTAAAAAGTCGAAAACGCTCAACACACAATCATCTTCATTAAAAAATGTGAGAATAAATGATTTGACCAGTGCTGATGCTGCTCATGATCAATAAAATGGAGCTCATAGCGGTAGCTTTTAATGATGTGAATACTGTTAAATCTGCGTATAGCACGGGAATTGATGACAGATCGCTGTAGCGCCTCCGCTCAAGCGGCTCGTGAATCGATCATCTCTTCCTACTAGTTCATTTATAGCATCAAATAAACATGAATGAACATCAGAAGGAATGTTGTTTAAAACACAGAAAGACATCAGTACACCATTTTTCAAGTTCAAGTCCACCGAGGTTAATCTTAAACTCCTGACAGCTTTGGTTGGATGGTGGATTTAGCGTTATAATTGGTTAGATTGTTTGTCAAACAAACTCCTGGCGGAGGGTCAATTAAACTAGTATACGTTCAGCTAATTGTCAGCCTCTTACATGTCTGCGTCTCGAGAGATTGCAGAATTCAAGCGTCAAATGATGTTTTATAAACAAAGTTTGGGAGGAGCGTGTTCAAGCAGTCTAATTGGCTCGAGAGGAGGTATATATACACTGACTAGAGCCGATCTCACCTATAGTTTCCTCGACCGTTTTCTGCATCCCGTCGCCACCCCGTTCCTTACTCTCAGTGGAGATATGAGGAAGTAATATGGATTTGAGCTAAATTTTCAAACTCTGATCCCTCGACCGCCTTGAACAGGACGCCAAATACACTTATTACACTTGGTTTTTTACTCTATTCAATTATTTGTAAGTGTGAATTTGTGAAAACAACTGCTACAGGTAATTGGACTTTATTTATTTATTTATTTATTATAGATTTTTGGCATTTTTTCATAAATTCAAATCTATAAATCCAAATATTTATTACATGTATGAAGAAAAGGTTCAGCACCCAAGGCTCTATCGCTATTGTCTCAATAGTGTTCAGTGTCTTTGGGCGGATTGGCATCAACGGCCATTAGGATTGTTTGTGATTTGGTCTTAGTGATTTAGGAGTCCTCTTGACTACTCCTAACCTTTTACAGATTTGGGAGCTAGTTTTAGCACTAAAATGTTTTGTGAAATACTCTTAAGAGCAAAAATTAGGACTGACACGCCGATTATAGAGTTTCTCATAAATCGGCATGTCAGGAGCTACTTTTAGCCTTAAGATGTTTTGTGAATATGGCCCCTGATTCTGTACAGACACATTTATGTGGCCAATCGTAAATGAAATTGTTTGAACAAATCAGTAAAAAAACACATGAAATGACCAGGTGTTAACAGGCCCAAAGATTATGTGAAAAAGTTCTCACTACACTAGCATTTTCTAAAAGGATGCAATGCTCTTTTTATTACCTTCTCCGTCTAACACCATCTTGATTGTCCATTGATAACTGGTCCTTCTCAGGGCTCACCTGAAAGCAAGGTAAAGAAAAGAAAAATAAACATTCTACTACAGACAAAGGATTCAGAGATGATCCAAATGAAGCAGTACAGAAACTTAACACTGATTAACACTGACTGATCACTGTCAACTGAAAACATACAATGAAAACTATTTTACATTACAGGGTTTTCCACAATAAATGCGAAGAAAAAGTTTGGAATTTAACATATCCTATTCATTCACAAATGAAATAATTAATTCTGTCAGGACAGATGACAAAAGAAAGAGCTTAGAACAATTTTATATTTAAATATCTGTACATTTAAAAGTAAAAAGTCACTGAGTGGCCAGTTTGAACAAATGAACAAAATAATACATTACATTGCAAAAGTGGGAGGTCTATTATTTTTTTACATTTACACTCCAATACTTAATAAAAAGATCATTTGACACACAGCATCAAGATTATTTTGTTCCACCCATTGCTATGGTTATCAGCATCAATTGGATTTAATTGCACATATAAATACATTTGTCAATCCAGAAACTATGCAATGTGTAGTTAGCAGCATAAACAAATGTGTTATATAGGCCTACAGAAAGCAAAGATCGCTGCCATATTAGCCACTGAAGCTATCGATTACAACACGAGAAACACAAAGCTGCACTTCTGCAGAAACGTCCGTTATAATAAATGAAGTTGTGTGTGTGTGTCTGTCTACGTTGTGCATCTTTTATTGGCATTGTGTCAATACTTTGTTGGTTATAATGAAAGGATTCAACATGCAGCACTCGCGCTAAGCAAAAACTCAGACTAACAAACGCATCCGATTGGCTATTGTGTTCACATGCTCAACACAAATGTCTTCAGGTATGATGGTACATTTTAAACCACTCAGTATTAATAGTGATCAAACTAATGCGTTATAGTAGTGACCTACACATTTAAAACAGTGACATAAGTTAACATTAAAATCATGCATATAGTTAAAACTCTATAAATATACTGCCATAACCAATCAGGGATTCATGATATATCAGCCACCATATCTTACTGGCCGATAAATGCTCATTTTAATGTTATCATTCTCAGTCCGAACTAGGCCGATATTTTAACACTGATAAATAATGGATTATATGATGTGCGTTGTTCTCCATGATAGTATTGAACTGCTTGAAGGAAGATACAGTTACGGTGAATCACAAATCTGTGAAATCAGAGCGTTGTTACACGAAGAGCGCATCTGCGGAGTTACACCTTTATGACTAGCACAGTCAGTTTGCTTGTGCATTCGCAGCCTTTTGTGGAATTATAAGTTGTATTTTTTTATTTTGTGTATATATCTGATTAAACTCATATAGGATGCATTTGGTTGAGTTAATGAACGCGGCAGGAAAGCGCTTCATTGTAGGCCTACCGGTGATCATCTCTTCAGCATGCGCACTCAAACAGCAATGGATAACATTAATAACTATAGCTGGGACTGTCATATATACATAACATTATAATGAGAACACAACTGTAAGAAAACGCTGTGAATTATTTTGGATTAGTTGCCGTTTTTTAGTGTGTTGTTGTGGGGAGCGTATCCAGAACACTTTGTGACTTAATTCATGTACATCTGTGCATGATTTTGTGCAGGTATAAGTTGTAATTTTTTTGTATAAATATCTACTTTATCATATATAAGTTGCATCCCGTTGAGCGAAAACCATCTAACAAAGCGCTTTGGTTTATGGGTGTTCATTCAGCTCTTCAGGTTCATGCTAAAACAGTGTTATTTGAAACAGTAATGCTAAAGATGTTTAATAAAGATGTTTATATACACTTTTTTTTTTTTTCAAAAACATTACAACTTGTATTGCTCTTATTTTCATCAACAATATGGTTTGAGTAAATCATTTCCCAACAGGCTTTCATTTTATTCATCCATAGCACATGTATTGTGTTTCTTTTTATGTAGCCTAAGTAATGTTGACCAATAACTTGTTTGCATTTTTTATTTAATTTTATTTATTATTAGTAGTAGTAGTAGTGAGGCAATATATATATTTTTTGCAACTTTACAATAAGGTCTCATTTGTTATTGTATTAACTAACGTGAATCAACTGAGCAAAACCCTTGTAAATGTGAGTTAATAATGCACTGTGAACTAACATGAACACGCATATTTTAGGTTAACAGATAAAACACTGGATCCTAAAATGTCTTGGGAAATGTTGAGATTAACCTTAGCTAAGATTAATAAAACTTCGACAGGATTTGTCCATTCATTGTTAGCTCATGTTAACTAATACTAACAATAAACTTTACTGTGAAGTGTTGACACTTTTTTTAAATAAAGAAAATTGGCCATATGAATGTACACTACCGTTCAAAGGTTTGGGGTCAGTATGATTTTTTTAATGTTTTAAAATAAGTATCTTCTGCTCACCTAGCCTGCATTTATTTGATTAAAAATACAAACAAAACAGTAATATTATGAAATATTATTCCAAATTAAAACAGCTGTTTTCTATGTCAATATACAGTAAAGTGTAATTTATTTCTGTGATCAAAGCTGAATTTTCAGCATCGTTACTCCAGTCTTCAGTGTCACATGATCCTTCAGAAATCATTCTAATATGATGATTTGCTGCTCAAGAAACATTTATGATTATTATTAATGTTGAAAACAGTTATTTACATTTTTTTATGATGCTATGATGAATAGAAAGTTCAAAAGAACAGCATTTGTCTGAAATCTAAATCTTTTGTAACATTAAACACTACCGTTCAAAAGTTTGGGGTCAGTAGGAATTTTAATTTTATTTTTGGGGGATAGAAATAAAATTAATCAATACTTTTATTCATCAAGGATGAGTTAAACTGATCAAAAGTGGCAGTAAAGACAATTATAATGTTAGAAAATATTCTATTTTAAATAAATGCTGTTCTTTTGAACTTTCTATTCATCGAAGAATTTTGAAAAAAAATTGTACACAACCGTTTTCAACATTGATAATAATAATAAATGTTTCTTGAGCATCACATCATCATATTAGATTGATTTCTGAAGGATCATGTGACATTGAAGACTGGAGTAATGATGCTGAAAATGCAGCTTTGATCACAGGAATAAATTACACTTTACTGTATACTGACAAAGAAAACAGCCGTTTTAAATTGGAATAATATTTCACAATATTACTGTTTTTGTTTGTATTTTTAATCAAATAAATGCAGACTTGGTGAGCAGAAGATACTTATTTTAAAACATTAAAAATTCTTACTGACCCCAAACTTTTGAATGGTAGTGTCAAAATAATTGTAAAAGTAAAGGAATCTTATACTGGATCAAACTAGACTGCTGTACTGTATATGTTTGATTTATGCTGAAGTGTTTGGGACACGGTCTATTGTTTTTGTAATCAGGCTCTCAAAGTATATTAGAATTTGGATTTAGATTTATCTGCCAATGTATCATTTATCACCTTTCAAATATAAAAAATTATTGGTTATCAAAATTGGCCCAAATTTTCCTGTCAGCACATGCCTAATTTGATTTCCAAATAACCAATACCTTCTGTACATCTCTGACTTCTGACTGGGACAGAGTGTTCATTTTGAGAGCAGAGGGTCCAACCTCACTGAGAGTCTGCAAACATCAAATTAGACATAAATATGTTAATGAATATGTTAACAGCCTAGATCTCACAAGAGTCTCTGCTACATTTGCTCATTCTCTTACAGCACAACTCTCACTTACCTGGTGTAGTCCCACAGTAAGAGCAGCACAATCATCACTGATGACAGCGGGGTCTCACGGCTTATCTGAAAATAAGAAATAAAGCTTTATATACAATCACTTCAACTAAGAGTTGCAAACCTTCAGTATATATGAAATATATCAAAGGGGTAATGTACAGTTAGACAGTAATTAATGCAAATTAAACATGGACAGGATGATCAGTGTCAACCATTCACAGCTTCCGATCAATAAATATGTGCACATGAAATATTGATTTAAGATCATATACAAGATCACATAATAGATCCATTTCAAATCAATATTTCAATATTTAAAAACCCATGGTAATGTTCATGGCTTTATATATGCATTACATTATGTGTGTGTGTTCATCACAGTATGTCAGGTTGTGTGTAGCTTTACACCTGTTTTATGAGGACACGTGTTTTATGAGGACATCATGAGAACATGTTCTTCATGTTTGACTTGACTGAAGAATCTCAGTGTGTTGTTAGATTGACACAAGCCTGGTCTATGAGGACACTAGTTTTACCGGGACACTGATAACTAGATACATTTGGATGGCGCCCTGAGTTCAGGGTTAGGGTTAGGGTTAGGGTTAGGTTAGGGGTATGTATGAGAGTGATAGTGGTGAAACGAGGTGTGCTAGTTGTACAGTAAGTGATCATGACTCACTTTTCACACACACAATCATAATTCAGTGACTGATAACTGTGGCAAACAATCTGCTTCTTAGAAACACTGAAATCTGTTCTATTCTTTAAAAGGTGCTAAAGAGGATGTTTTTGTCGACTGAGAAACCAAAGACTGTTAGTGAGTTTTTGAAATGAGCGCATGCGTAAGAACAGCCCCCCTCCTTCACAGCTCATTTCGAGGGAACGCCTCCCAAAACTCCTGCACAAGTATTAGATCACGAGTGTTTACAGCCGGCATTCGCTGTGTCGTGTTCGTGGATTCATTATGTCGGACTCACCGCAGGTAACTCATAATCTGCAGCTGTTACTCCTGTCTCCTGACAAAAACATTGCATGCGGCGCCTGTGGAGTTTGGAAAGTTACTGGAGCGCGCAGCCGCGCTGCGTCTCTCACAAGGAACGTTACGGCAGTGATTGACAAGCCAGAGGGCCAATCGTTTACGCGATTGGCTGATGTTTTTAAGGCCCTACCTCGTGCACAGATGATGTATATTAATATTATTACTTTCAGTGCACCTAATAAATAGTCTTTTATCAGTTAGTAAACACAGTTTCAAGTAATATTGCAAAAATGTATAAAACAAAACATCCTCTTTACCACCTTTAAGGACTAACTCAATTATTACTTTACTTTTATTTGATACCTTTATTGTTGCTGTATCTTATTCTTCTGAATCTGATTCTTCTCAGTTACCATCTGAAAATAAGAAAGAAAAGCAAATAAAAATCAAATCAAAATAAAAAAAAAACAATTATTCATTGCAGTATTACTCATTGAAAGTCAATTTCAACTGAGGGTGCTTCTTTTTACCTACTTCTAAAATGATTATATCTAATCTAACAAACACAATAATGAGTTTTCAATATTGACATTTGCTACAGTGAGCTGTGAATTATGGTTTATCAGTATCAATCCCAATCTTCCATATGGGTGCACCCCAGAGTCCCGGTAAAACGAGTGTCCTCATAGACCAGGCTTGTGTCAATCTAACAACACACAGAGATTCTTCAGTCAAGTCAAACATGAAGAACATGTTCGCATGATGTCCTCATAAAACACGTGTCCTCATAAAACAGGTGTAAAGCTACACACAACCTCACATACTGCCATGAACACGCATGTAATGTGATGCATATTAGGGCTGGGCGATATATCGCATGCTTTTGTCACGCGCATTTCGTCAGTAAAGCCGGTTCCCTGATTGCCGCTAAATCGCCATCACCTGCTTTCAAATTTAATAGACAGAGCCGTAGATCACTGACAAGCTACATAATATCGCGTTCATATCGCAGATGAATCGCCTTCGATAATGAACGCGATATTGCGTGGCTTTTCAGTGATCTACGGCTCTGTCTATTAAATGGCGCTCCATTTGAAAGCAGGTGATGGTGATTTAGCGGTAATCAGGGAACCGGCTTTACTGAAGAAATGCGCGTGACAAAAGCATGCGATATATCGTGCAGCCCTAATACATATATAAAGCCATGTAGGGCTGCACAATATATAGTTTTGTCACTGATACCTATCTGTGGGTGTGACATTGCAGTATAAATGAAGTCAAGTAGGCTATAGGGATCATAGTTGATCTGCGATCCATACGGACTACGGCTGCACGATGTATGGTTTTAGCATTGTATCCCGATGTGTGCATCCACAAAAGTCACATCACAGGATGTGCAATGTCAAGTGTAGGGATCGTAGTTGATCCGAACGGTCCAGCTGCCCCCCGGTTAAGAGCGCATGTGACTTTTACAAATGTCATTTGCTTGTGTTTTTAAGTCCTGTCAATTTAAACATCAAACGCACTATGACTGGAACTCGCGCTGTTTTCTGACAGACAGATAGCACGTGAACACAGAGTTCAGTTCTCTTTCTCTTATCTTTGAGCTTGAACAAACACTCTCAGCGAAAACAGTTGGTTCTGTGTTGTAAACAATTAAGAAAACGGATGCATATAATATTGGACCCATACATGCTTTCCTCAATGTGTGTACCTCAATACAGTTAGATTAACCTGAAAAACATAAAGCACTGCTTATTTTAATTTGTATCTTATTTTTATTGTGTTTATCTAAGCTTGTAATTCGTTTATTATTCTCTAAGCAGATGCACTACCCTACAAAATGATCCCAATCATCCTAGAATGATTTATTATTTTCAAATATTGCTATTCAATTCATCTGGTGGAATTGTTTTCATATCGCAATATATAAATTGCAGAAAAAACTAAATATTGCAATGTCAGTTTTTCTGCAATATTGTGTAGCCCTATTTCCCTGAGTAACATTTAACCTTTAATAATAAAGCAAGTAAAATCATGACTGTAAATAACATATAATATACCTGACACAGGTGAAATCACTGATGAATCTTTGTGAATACTGTATGTCTTCCTCCTGAGATTGGGCTTTCTCCATCACTGTTTCACTTCAGCATGATCTGATGTGTCTTCTGTCATCTTCTGTTTTTAGTATAAACGTCAAAAGATAAATTATAGTAAACAGCAAGTTATTTTCATACTTTATTGTATGATATTTAAGAATTATGTATAATTGAGGATCAATATTCCTTCATAAATTTTCACAATTGATAAATTATAGACAATAATACTGACAGTATTTATTTGACTGAATAAGAATGACAGTTCTGATACATCTTATCATAGCCAGTAAATCTTTGTTTCTTAATGTCTTTAAATCAAGCAGAACTGTAGTAATATTTACAGTAGGCGGGTATGTGAGGATACTGTACTGGGTGAAATGCCGTCCCCTTCATAGACTGTAGTCATGACAACGCCTTATTATGATGGCTTGGCTAGGTTATTGCATGCGATCAGAAAATGATGCAGTTACAATTATAGTTTAATCGAAAACCAGCTTTAAATGACAAGCATCGCTGATTCCTCCTGACAGTCTTTAAACACAATCACAATCTCGCTAGCGCCGTTAGCATCGCGAGCTAGCTGCTTTATAACTGTAAAACGAGCTGCAAAGAGCTTACAAAACATGAACAAACAAGCCAAACGGACCCACAAGCATTTAAAAAGCAGAACAACTTACCTTTAAAATAATAGTAGCCTCCATCAGGTGCTCAGATGTCTTCTCAGGTGCAGCTTCTATCCGGCCCAAACAGGAAATGAACGCGAAGACTCTTATTATAAACCATACTTAATATAATATACGCGGGATTAAAATAATAATAATAAATATATGTGATGTGAGCGCACGAGTTAATGTGTGGTTGTGTTTACATGAATAGCATATGCTAACGAGCTAAATAAACTGTATAAATACTGAGTAAACAGCATTCAAGTTATTTTTATACTTTATTACATGACATTTAAGGGATATTTTTAATCGAGGATCACTATTTATTCATATATTTAATTCACAAATAAAAAATTATAGGCAATAACACTTAAATAATTAGTATTTTGCATTAACTCGCTTGTTATACAGACCTATGCTGAAGCTGAATGAAGCTCCGCCCACCGGCGCCATCTTGTCTCGCTGTTGTTCATTGCGTATGCAACCAATAGGAGCTGCGGAATTAGGCTCCGCCCGTCGGCGCCATCTTGTTTTCGTGATTTCCCGCCTACCAGTACCGATCTGACCAATCACAGGCCTCAATACTTACACTTGTGTGAAAAATGCAAATTTTCGATGACGCCGGTACAGTACCAGGACCCGGCTGCAGGGGCGCACTCTCGTACACAGAGGATACACAGTGTATGGTATAAAATCAGGTTTTTGTGGTATATAAGGACATGCCGCGAAAATTGGAGAGGGTGCTTCTGGGACATAGAGAAAGGCATCTACATTGCCGGAATTACAAGGACATGGCCTGTGTCCTCATAAACCCAAATGTCCCCGTAATGCCGGT
Organism: Chanodichthys erythropterus; assembly: GCF_024489055.1. Taxonomy (NCBI): domain Eukaryota; kingdom Metazoa; phylum Chordata; class Actinopteri; order Cypriniformes; family Xenocyprididae; genus Chanodichthys; species Chanodichthys erythropterus. The sequence continues at coordinate 32,717,460 of NC_090229.1, read as the reverse complement.
GCGTATTCAGGTCAAAAGTCCTCGTAAACCACAAAAACCAACACACACACACACACACACACACACACACACACACACACACACACACACACACACACACACATTTACTGCTATTGTTTTTATACTGAGCTAGAAATAGTGTCTATCTCCTGCCCCTAAACCTAACACTGACATAAACCTTTTGGCATTTTTACATTGTCATTAAGACAGAATTGAATATGTTTATTTAGCCATTTGATTTGGAGTGACAGTTATAATGTCTTCACACGGTAGTAGATGAAGTGTGTGACAATGAAGAACACACACTTCATATGCTCACAGTAATCTGTATCTGTATATTTTTTTTTACATTACCTTTTGCTCTGCTACAGTATATTCATAATAATAAGGTTATTTGATGCTTCTTTTGATCAGCAAATAACCTATACAAAGTTCTTGAGTTATTTAAAATTTAACCCATCGGTTGGGTTTGTCCATATTTGACCCAAATTTGGATTGAAACAACAAATCATTTTTAGAGTGTATATGTTGCTTTGGTGATTTAAAAAGTTCTTAGTGAATTAGAAGTTTTACAGATCAGCATGGTGTTGGAGTCGGCACAAGTGCATAGAACTAAGACTAAGTCTAAAGAACTAGAGAATGAAAAGTTCTTCAGCAAATGTTTTTCAGGTTTTTGTGTCTATCACTTGATGTTTGGATTAATTTCTGAACTAACATAATTTTATATATACAATATATACAATATTATATACAACAGAACTGTCAGATTTTTATTTTATACTCATACATTTTAATTGTTCTTAACTTGAAATGTTTGACTACAATAATTCATACATTTAAATTAAAATGTTCATGTTACCTCAATGTGAACATTTTATTAGTGTAAACTTAGCTAGATATAACAAGCTAATTCAGATAATGCTAACTTGCTAACATGTTAGAAATAGCATGGTATAGCCCTATCTGAATGAGTGCAGTTTCAAGTGCCATGGGCAAACTTAAGTTCATCTAAATAAAAAGAAATACGTTTATAAAACTCAAAACAATGACACAGTTCAGTTTACTTAAAATGTATCAGTTCTGTGAACTTGAAAGAAAAAGAAAGTGCTAAATACTCATAAAAGTTCAATTGACTGAACTAATTTGTTTAATTTAAGTTTGTGTTAACCAATTAATTATTCTGAGCATTAGGGTTTACAGTGTGAGAATAAAAAAATCTTATGTCTGAATTTATTATATAAAAAAGTTTGTCCGCCACATTATCAGTGGTATAATTAACTTGCTGTGTGTGTCCAGGACAATAATTACAAATATAATAATAATAATTTGAATACATTTATTTATTTATTTATTTAAAATGAATATGTGACATTTTTGAAAACATTTGTTTAAAATGGTTTGAACATTTTTCAAAGGAAAAGAAACCTTGGTGATTACTTGGCACAAGCATTTTAAACTTAAAGCCAAAACTCTTTCTAGTTGAACATTTATTTTTAAAACTGCCAAACTGATGATTCTAGACACTGAGATGGCATTTCCATTGGTACAGAGAAAAGTACTTGCAATGGTGCTCTCCTCTGCCTCGTGGGTCTAAAACTGTTTGTGAGGGTGCTGAAAACGGCTGTCATAGCACCCCCACCCACATCAGTGACACGTGTCATCACCAGGATTCATCTCCAAAATGTCCAACGTCAGTGGAAAAGCAGATCTTTCAATTCCACGGGGTCTCTTCTCTCTGTGGTGTTGCTGAAAGAATGTGTTTTCATTAAACGCAGCTAAATTTAAAAGAGCAATCTAAAAATAGTTTTGCTAATAATTCTCTAATGGAATGTTTTATGCCATTTTCAAGCTTGAATTTTTTCGAGCTTGAAACGCAAAAGCTTCATACAGGATCAAACCACGTTCCATTTACATCATAAAGCCGTAGACCTCGCAATCATAAATCTTTGCGGACATGGACATTGATTCCAGTAATAATATGTGGTTGAATGTCGCATGGATGCCTCTGTCGAGATCCATCCATCTATGAAACAGGACATGGCGGTAATGGGAAAGACTGTATTGCCGGAGGCAGTAAGCTAGCTCATCAGCCCAGTGAACTTTGATGCGTTGCTAGTAAATATAATTCCATTATTTTCTCACAGCTGAGGAAGCTGCAAGGTACACAAGGGCGTGAACCGGCGGTCACGAGGGAGCGAGCCCCGGAGCAGAGCGGGAAAATGATGTTGTTGTTTCTTCCGAATGAGTTTTCAGGCAGGTGTGAGCGGGTTGTGGAGAGATTTGTTTGTCTTGAGGAGTCTGCTTTCTGATATATCACTGCTCAAAGAGAATATTTATGGCATAACAGACTAAAAAAAAAAAAAAAAAAAGGAAGAAGGAATATCTGGATTAAACTAGATTTGTATTTTCTTAAGGAAATGGTAGTGCTTCCAAGGTATTAAAAGAATACACCATGCATTCCCAATATGGCAGTGTAAAAGTTCTGTAGGTCTTTAAATAGATGAATTCATTATGTAAATAAATGTATCAAAAAAAAGATTGCATTTCAGGATGCAAATAATTGCACAAAAATCAGTATGCAAATAGATTTAACCCCATAAAGCTTACAGTATCATATTTGATACGCAAATTTCTAAGGCGTCTAAATTATCAAAATGATCGAAAACCTGTTACAAAATCTGCCTTCTGTCGTGTCATTGATAGTTAATACTTTTTTACTACGTAAAAGGTCTTTTAGTATAATTATAAAAACAGTTTTTTATAAAGTAAATGATGAAAGAAGGCTAATGAAAAATAAATATCGGACTGATCACAAACTTTTGAACGATAGGATACCTTCTACCTTGCCCCCCAAAAAAGATAATTTACTGAAACTTTTCTTTCTTGTAGAGTCTCTTTTTAGATATGCCATGTTTATCAATTATTTTACTACGGACACGTTTAAGTTCCTGCAGCTTTTTGGTACCATTTTCTGTTTAGTATTTCACTTTGCAGGATGTTGTGCAGATGAGAGCTGAATTTATGCGTTAACACACTCCAAAAGCTCAAGCTCACTCACCCCTGACTCTCCAGAGGAAGTCGGGTATAGACTTCCAACTCTCCAACTGCCTGCGGGCAGCAGTCAGAGATGGATATAAAATTAACATATTAAAATATCGGTATATTTCCTTTTCAAATTCAAAAACAGGAGCAGTATGCAAAGAAAGTGGTGTGTGTGCTCTAATTTTTCGATGATGTATGGGGGTCTAAAAGTCGCATGTGTGTGAGAGAGAGGATATGTCTTTGGGGAGGCTGTGTTGTGTGATAAATCAATACCGTCTTTACGAATGATAGCTTGTCAGTGTTGACCACCAAACCCTGGAGGGAAATATCCTCCCTCCCTCTATCTGTTGTACTCCTGCCCACCCTGAAAATGAAGATTATGATTGGTGGAGAGAAATGAGCAACTTTCTCTTCTCAGTTACTGTAGCCATCTGATTCAAATAGATGGAAAGAGAGCAAAAGAAATATTGGGATAAGGAGAAAGATGTAGCTATCTACAGGAAGACGAGGAGGGGTTGTGGGTTAGAGTTAGAAAAGGGGCCTGTATTCTGCTCAATCTAAGTCTATCACCTCAACTCACTAATGAAAACCAGAAGAGCCGTCAAACAATCCCTGCTCTGTTGCTACCTGTCATTCTCTCCTCTTGAGTGTTTGCTTCTTTTTTTCACCATTTCCCTCTTTTATAACTTACTTTTTGTCTTAAAAATACTGTATAGACTTCAGGGCTTAAAATTGACACTCGCCAAGTGCCAAATGCAGGTAAAATTCAGCATTGGCAAGTATATGAAACAATGTAAATCGCGGGTGAGTCTGAACAATGCAATGTTGTGAGAACATGAACGTGAACAAACATGAACAACGCTCGGGACAGTTATTGGTGCTGCATCATCATGAATGTTTGAGCCTTGCCAATTTAAATATTCAAGTGCAAGAAGACACAAAGGGAATTCATTACTCACGTGCGGTGCACAGATACTGAATTGTGCTCTCTTTCATGTCTTCTTGCGCTTGAACAGACAAATTCACACAAAATTATGTACCCAAAAAAATGACTATTAAACATAGTCAGTTATGGCTAAAGTGATCATAAACAGTCCAGGAAGACAAAGCATGTGTACAGTATCAGTATATTGGATCCGTGCATTAGCTCTTAAAATGACAGCAGCCTAATATTTCTGTTGTAGTCTGTTTTTTAATTTTTAATAACAAAAAGGACAAAGAATCAAAAAATCACTCACTGCTCTTGACTGAATAACTTTTGTAACTTTATGAAGGATTAATATATATTTAATTTATGCAGTGTAGGCTATATGCAGTTATTTTTTTATATTTGATTACTGTTGATTACATTTTCTATACCTCAAAACTACTGTTAGACCTATCTAAAAAACCTGAAAAGCACTGTTTATTTATTTTGTATCTTTGTTCTACTGTATTTATTTGGGCTATTGCTTGTAATTTGATTATTTGTTCTTATTTATTTTATTTTTTTAATATGTACTTATCTTTAATAATGTTTATATTAGTGAGACTAGTAGTTTTACTGTGGTATCGAAATTGGAATACAGAATTGTGAATTTTCACTGGTATCTAAAATGTTGGTGTCATTACTGCCTGTTTTTGCAAAAATGGCCGGTAAATTTTCTGAAGTCACCGGTCATTGGCAAGTGTGACAAAAAGTTAGTTTTAGGCCCTGCATGTAGTATATGAAAACCCGATTACCAAATGATTTGAATGTAATGAATGTCATGCGGTTCTTCAAGGTCAACCTTCTTCCATACTAAAATATCAGTGACTGAATTACTTTTACAAAAGACTCTTATGGTCTGATTCTTTTTAATAAATTGTGTTCAAACAACTCACAAATTAGTCTCTGTCTCATAGGTTATTGGCTTGAATTGGTCTAATGATTCAATAACTCAATGTGGTTCTTGACTTGTTCCCTGAACATCATATGAGCCAAATGAAGGTATTGCTTATGAAAAAATACTAAAAGAATTGTAAAGGGACCGGTATTGTTAAAGTCAACATGAAAAGTCATTTGCGATTTATTTTGCAGTTCCATTCAGTCAAAAAGACTCACAAATCACTCTTACTGTAAAAAATTACTGTGATTTTAATGGTAAAAGACTGTAAAAATGCTACGGTGAAGAACAGTTAATTAGTTCACATAAAGTTTCCGTACTATATACGGTGAATAACTGTAATAGATCTAATGGTAATAGAATTTAATAGAATTTTACGGTAAAATACCATTAAATTTACAGTTTTTGGAAGTGAAAAATAACAAGTCTTTGTATAATTTACAGTGAAAAACCATAAATTGACTTTTCCACAATTATCTGCGTGACACTTCACATTTGATATATTTTTGTCAAAATCTGTTTCTTCTTAGTTTTTTCTAATCAGTTATGTACATTAGGGTTTTTTTTTTTTTTTTTTTTTTTGTTACATCTAATGTTGTTAAATTAATGTTTATTGCATTTTTAAAATTTCATGTGTGTTACTACAATGGTGTTTAATGTTTGTGTGAATGTCACTGTGTGTACCTTCTATATTATTGTTCCTCTCAGCTTGTGGGAAAGCTGCTTGTGATGAACTTTGATTCATCATGTGACTCTTTTCATCACTGTATTTGGTTGTTGTCAGTGTATTACAAAGGTACAAAACAGATATTAGTATTTCAATACTGTAAATAAACATATCAGTTATTGATATAATTTTTTTTTTTTTTACCATAAATTTCACTGAATTGTTTTTTACGTTGCTACCGTATTTTTTGCAGTAAAGATCTGGCAACCACAGCTGCGTTTTTTTTACCGTAAAGTTTACGGCATTTTTTAACAGTGTAATAATGAATTATTGGTTTGAATTGGTGTAATGACTCACTTACTCATTGAAGTCAAAGCAGTTCTTAACCTCAAATGAATCAGTATTCACTGATTTGCTTCTAAAAAAAGAATTTAAAGAATTGTAAAGGGACAGGAAATCAAAATGAAACATCCTTCACATTAATTTTGCAGTTCCATTCAGTTTTGCTAGTAGCACAGAAATTACACACTTTATCTGAACAAGAGTCTTATGATTACAACCCATAATTATTTCACTTATTTGCACTCATCTATATTGCTGTTTTCAACACTAATGGTTTTACTATCCTGGATCCCGGTGAATGCATCAAGCTTTTTTCCTTGCAGCTTGAGAGGGCTGGACATTTTTTTTTCTCTCTCTCTTCTTCTGCTGAAAGTGCTGCTCTAAGCCAAAACTGGTGCAAACCGGAGGGAGGTGGGGTAAGGGGATCTGTGAATGGTGTGAAAAGTATTAAGTGCCAGTAATAATTGGAAGAGAGCCTAGAGAATCCAAATATAATCTTACAGCAGGAACACTTGTAATGCGTTCAGTCTGGACGCGGCCCCGAGTGCTGACAGGGGCCGCCGCCGCTGCAGCGGGGCCCGTTCCCTCCGACTCTATCAGTCTCTCACTTATGTTCGCTCCTCCGTTATTCTTTAAAAAATGGGAAGAAAAAAACCCACATCTGTGTCATTGAAATACTGCTGTGTCGTCCTGACCAGGCAGCCAAAGAAAACAGTTTCTTTATTTTTTCTGGCTTGTTTACCAAACCTTACCCTTTTACATGGTTTCCCTGCTCCAACTCGAGCACGCAAGTGTTTTCTAACACAGAGGCTCAGGATCTTGCCTAGAAACTATTTTGTCATGTGTGGGGCAAAGGCCGCTCACAGCAGGAGGCTGTCTGTCCGTCTGAGCCTCCATGGGATCACAAATCCCAAAACAAATGAGATATTTTGAAAGAATCTGGGAACCATAACAGATTTTAAACAATCATCTATATAGATTACACAAAGCTTATAATTTGACTAAACTTTACTAAAAACATCATGACCGATTACATTTTTTACTTCAAGCCACACGTCATGTTTTGTATATTTTATAGTCACTTTTTATTTATATTTTTATAGCCACTTTATATTTTCATATTTTTGACAAGGAAATTAGCATTTTGACTTCCAGTGGCCGATTTTTGTTTTGCGAATTTTATCTAGAAAACAGTTTGGTAAATAGTGGAAAACTATACACTTAATTACACTCAAAAAATATTTAGGCCTAGATTTATGATTTTTTTATGTATTGAAATTGCATATAATATTTCCATCCATTTGAATCTCTATCCAATTATACAGTTTTAACATAAACTACCGAGATGCATATTTGTCAGTAATAAATAAGGAAAACAGGAAGGGTATGAAAATCATGGCATAGTTTATTATTTCCTATTATTACCAAAATGCATTTATTTAAATTGCTCAGAATCAGCATAAATGTGTTAATTGTGAAAACATTTTTTTTTTTTTTTTTCAGTAAAAAGGTATGAACATGGTTCAAATATGGCTAGCTGTGGAACAAGCAATATTCAGTTAGTTAAAATGTATGAGATTGAAACAAATTACAAAATAACAAATTATAATAACAAATTAAACAATTAAACAAAATAACAAATTAAATGTGATTGAAACAAGTTGGATTTATTGATGATAAATACATATAAAAAAACATATTTATGTATAAATGACAAATATTCACCATATTAAGTTTGTTTGTGTTAAACTACTTAAACTTCCTAATAGATGGAAATTTTATGTGCAATATACATAAATCTGTAATTTAGGCCTATAGTGATGAACACTTTAACAAATGATTCTAATAATTGGTCATTTATTTATGAAACATGTAGGGAAAAGGTCCAGGCTGCAGCGGCAGGTGCCAGTGTCTGATTTACTTTAAATGCAGAGAGGAAGTTGAGTGGTTGGCCAACACATTCCAGTGGTGTGGCTGCATCGATTACCCTGCCCAGACTACCTCTGGAAAATGCAAGCTCTCACTCTCTCTGTCTTACTCTCTGCTGGTCTTAAAATTTACCTTTAGACAAGTTCTGTTTGAGTCATTCTGACACTCTTAGCAAAAGTTGACATTTATTTTTGGGAGGTCTTACATTTCCTGTCTAAAACAGGTGCTGTGGCATGTTGGGATTTCCACAGGCAAGGTTTCCATAGTGCTATAGGTCTGGAAAACAGCATAATGTTAAGAAAATTTGGAAGATTTGGAAAATAGTGTCAGCAGTAACTGAAATCTGATGTGGGGTAAGCTCAGAATGGTCTCTGCAATAAGTATACTATAAGTCACATTGGATAAATGCATCTGCTAAATAATATAAGACATATTACTTAGACCCACAGATAATGTAATGTATTTAAATGTATTTGTAATTACACATTTGTAGTGATGTGGTTGCAACTGCTAACTTTAAATGTAAAACTGAATAACACAATACAGTTAAGTTATAATCAAGTACTTTACCAGGGCTTTATGTTAATAAACACATAAAAATAACTGTACTTTAAAATAAGGTGATTAAAACATAATGGTTAACCCTCTGGTGTCTGAGGATTTTTGGGTCCCTGGAGAAGTTTTAACATGCCCTGACATTTGTGCTTTTTTCAGTTGCTTATAAACATATTGATGGCAAAAGTCTCATTACACTGTATTTAGCACGAACTAGGCTACCATAATATGTGAGCAACATGTATGTACTTGTTTTGAGAGAATAACCTTTATGCGTGGTTACTGATAAAAACAAAAAAATTAAGTCACTGAAATATGGCCACAAAACAAATTCTAAATATGTGTTCACAAGACTTCTGGGTATTGGAAGTTGTAGACTAGAATTTGTGCTTCAAAATGATGTAAAAATTATCCTGCCTACTTGTTCATGTAAAACAATATATTGATTTAAATTTTGTAAGACACTTTTTGTCAAGAAAGACAGTATGTGGGAGGCGTGAATCTTCATAAATAATGCTGTGATTCACACCTGAGAAGACAAAGACCCGCACTTTAAAGTAAAACTTTTACTTTGACATTATAAAGAGCACTTAATAAAAAGTCAATGGTCCACATTAGACATTATAATAACTACAAGTAACTTTGCAACTACATGTCTACTAACTCTCATTAGATTATTAGTAGACTGTAGACTGTTAGGGTTAGGTGTTAGGGTTTGGGTTAGCAGAATAAGTTGACATGTAGTTGCAAAGTTACTTATAGTCAGTAGAATGTCTGTTGGCGGACCATCAGATTAAAGTGTTTGCAGATATTAAGCAGACATACTAACATTCTATTGAGAGTTAGCTGACATGTAGTTGCAAAGTTAAAATAACTAGAGTAGTTGTTAGAATGTCTAAAGTGGACCATCAAAATAAAGTGTTACCAAAACCTCTAAAGGATTAGTTCATTTCAGAATAAAAATTAGCTAATAATTTACTCACCCCCATGTCGTCCAAATATTTGTCTTGTGTCCCAGATGAGGAATAAGGGTCTTGTCTAGGGAAACAATTGGTCATTTTCTACAAAAATTATATACTTTTTAACCACAAATTTTCATCTTGCACTAGCTTTGCGATGCACCACACATTGTGTAATCACGTTGGAAAGGTCGCGCGTGATGTAGGTGGAAGTACCGAGATAGGGCGAAAACTTTCTCATTTTCTCTTCCAGCTTCAAAATTGTCCGTCATTGTTGTTTTACCTTTTTGTTTTTTTGTAAAGGCCTTACTTAGTCTTTGCACGTTCGATTTGTAAACACTTGCTTGGTACTTCCTCCTACATAACGCGTGGCCTTTCCAATTTGATTACGTAATGTGTGGCGCATCACAGAGCTGGTGCAAGACCAGCATTTTAGTTAAAAAGTATACCATTTTAATTTTTTTAGAAAATGATCGATTGTTTCACTAGATAAGACCCACTAGATATGCTGGGATCGTGTAGAAACCTTTGAAGCTGCATTAAAAGTGCAATTTGAACCTTCAACCCATTGAACCCTGTTAAAGTTCACTATATGGAGAAAAATCCTGGAATGTTTTCCTCAAAAACCTTCATTTCTTTTTGACTATATAAAGAAAGACATAAACATCTTGGATGACATGGGGGTGAGTTAATTATCAGGAAATTTTAATTCTAAAATGAACTAATCCTTTAAGTGTCTTCAGAAACATAGTCATGAAAGTGTACTCTCAAGTGGCCTTTTATTTCATTAATATTATAAGATCTGCAAGAACAGATTTTTTTTAAATGTACTTTTAAAATATTTCACAATTAAAACAGACAGATAGATAGAGGAATGTCTCACCTCAAGACAGAGGAAAACGTTTGTTAAATTCTTTCCCCCTCTCTTTGTTCACTCAGCATGTTCTAAATCTATAAAAACACCTGCTGCCTCTCCTTACCACGCAACCAGCACTTTTCTGAGTTATTTGTCTTCAGCGGGTTCCAGACGCATTCTTTGAGTCCAGAAATCCTGTGTGTTGTGAAGCCCTCTCAAATCCTGAAAGATAATCTGCAATGGACATGACGAGGATTATGCGCGCACACACACACGCAATTGTGCGACAAGATAAACACACACACACTTGTGAAGGTGAAGGAGCCCCACATGAAAATAAATGAACCTCTGCTCTTGGCATGTTTTAAAATCGACACTATTCAGTACTGTGTATTTTCTTTGAATGGAATTGTGGGAGGCTTAGTTGCTTTCAAAACACGTCTTGACATCATTAATGCAGACAAGATGAAAGCTGATAGGGGCCTGGACATATCCTGTTTTCACAGACAGCGTTTTATCTCAACAGGAATAATACACAGTCGCAAAGGTTCAGAGCTTCTACTTAAGATGTCCTGCAGGAGGCTAATCTGTTTGTGGGTCAGTTTGAGCCCTTTAGCTCATCGTGACTATGGCCAATATAGAAGAAGATAACTCTAGATCAGTTCTAGAACTAGCACAAACTATTCAGAACCTGCTCCTGAATGTAATGATGGTATCACAGATCTGCTGTTGCAAAGTTCTTCTTATAATAAAGTTGGCCAGTGGGCACTTAAAAGGTAGACGTGCTGTAAGTCTAGGAGGATACAAGCAACGAGATGCAACCGAGAAGGGCCATGATGGAGGGAATCATAGAAAGATGGAGGTTACACGCTGAAATGACACTGTGTGTCCGACAATGGCTTTAAATGACATCTCATGGGAGCATATCGGACTTCATGCACGCTTTTATCCACCGGACAGAGAACAAGAGGCGGTATTGAGCGGCAGAGGACTTGCAGAAAGGCGAGCTGGACCACACAGATAAAGACCTCGCTCTGTCTCAGAGAAGGGGATTTCTCACTTTCTCTGTCTCTATGTGTGTGTGTGTGTATCTCCTTACGCATCTTAAAGAAACAGTTTAGTACAAAATAAAAATGTTATCATCATTTATGTACATTGTTACCAACGAATATGATTTTATAACAGTTAAGTATAGTTACTTTTTTTCATTAACCCATTTGTGCCCAAATTTTTCTGAATGGTTTCATGCATATAGTCCTGTTAATAGTGTCCTATGTGAACATGTTCTGCATTTATTTTTCCCATATTTTTGTTTTTTTTTCTTAAAAAACGTGTTTGAATGTGCGGCAACTATAGTTGCCGGTGGGCTAAAATGGGTTAATTGTATTTAATACTGCAGCTTTCAAACTTCAAAAAGGATGTAAAATAATAATGATAGCAAAATGTTGTTTTCACTTCTTGTTTAATAGACATTTACATTGTAATTGTCATCACACATTTCTGTGATACTTCTATGCGTTTATGATGCGTTATCATTTATTTAGACCAGAAAGAGCTTATTAAATCCACCAGTTGAGAGAACATGGAGGCCACTAAACTTTTGGACATTTAAAATTATAATTATTAAATTTAACCTTCACTCCCCACAGTCAACAGCTACTGGACACTGTGTAATTGCTGCTTCATGCAGCGGCTGATTATTTTAAATTATACTGCAGTATTTTTCCCCCCTCATAATCTCTCCACTTACTACTTCTCCCTTTGTTTTTGGAGACTACATACTGTATTGTGGTGGTGTGTGGGTGCGTTATGGTGTTAGCTCTACTGCTCGTGCATTTTGCATTGTGAAATTCAGTGAATATCAGTAGCTCAGCATGAGTCAAAATTGCAGAATCTCGATACTGTAATCACTGCCTGTGTACGTTTACATGTTCAGTGGAAGAAGTGCATATAGTTGAAGCTTATAACCTGTACCAAACATAAAATAAAATAACTTGAAGTACTGATATTGATAAGTAAATCATTGTTCATATTTACTGAGTATGGTATTGGTTTGAAAGTGTTTCAGGAATGTGGTGGTAGTAAGTGAGACAGAAACACATGTGTGGTGACCTCACTGTGGTGCTTTACTCAACTGTAAGCCAACACATTATCAGAGCCAACAAGGTTTGTTTTTCTACCTGATTTTATTCGGTTGTCCAAATATATGCCACAGAGGTCCGACGCAGAGGGAGTAGAGGCTGCTCTCCCCTCGTTCTCACGCACTACATCTACACTCATGGTTTTCTGTTCAACCTTAAAGATGAAACTTGGGAGCACTTGTACACATATGAGGCCTTTATGACCCTTGCACAAACCAGGACATGTTACAACATATTGGACCACTAAAAAAAAAAAATAAAAAAAATAATAATATATATATATATATATATATATATATATATATATATATATATATATAAGTATATAAAGTATATATAAATTAACTGCATCAGAGGAACTATTATTCATTAATTATTCAATGATGCGAAACATTTAAAGTTTGACTTTTATGTCTGTTGCTAAATGATATTTCTCACAAATCTTGAGCGTTTCATTATCATAAACTAGATCTCTGTTCTGTACTCCTCCCATATTCTCAATACGTGCCGTCACACACTACAAAACTGACATGCCACCATTCATAAATCATGCTCATGTAAAATACGCCGCATCAGCTAATGAAGTTATGGTGCTTTTTTTCCCCTTTGGTACAGCAGAGCTTTACAAGCAAGCCTCTACGTGGTCACTGCAGTATCAGATTTAAGCAGCTATGAGTGAATATTTTTATGGGGTAAGGCCCCGTGTCCTCCACTGTTGTAAATTGGCTGGGGATTTGCCAGTGATTGGCTTCAGTGGCAGTGACGCCAGCACTACAGTCTGGCTGTCCACTGTGCTCTGACCCCTGTGTTACACACACACACACATATGGGTGTGTGCATATGTGTCTTAAATACAATTTTCTTTTCAATGCATACACACTTTTTAACACTAACAGCATATGTTAAGCGTACACTCTCCCCATCTGTGTTAGTGCACCAATGTCCCAGTGAAGAACAAAAAAAAAAACTGTTCAGTGCTCTAGTGCACTTAGCTAAAATGACCCATTGTTCAAATGTTATTCTACAGATTAACCTAGACATCTCTGTGAGTGTCTCCCTTCCCACTGAGAATGACTAATGTGTGTGTGTAGCTGTGTGTGCGTGTTTCGTTGTACTTGTAAGAGACAAATCTCTGGAAATAAGTCAAATTTACTTAATCCAATTTGTGAAAAATGTCATCAATGGGTCAAATAATGTCTTAGTCAAATAAATAAATAAATCAATAAAATAAAACATCCCAAAAGGTGTCTGTAAATAAGCATCATTTATTTTGTTTTTATCTTTATTTAGAATGCCAAAACAGAGATATAATAAGTGTGTGTCATAAAAAGAGATCACAATGAGCGGTATCCAGCAACAGGAAACCTTCCAACAAGCCCCCCTGACAGCTCGTGGAGACGGAAGCTGTCCTTGGTGTTTAAGAAGAGAGTAAATCAGTCGTTTCTCCCTCCCTTTACTGCAGCTGCAAGAAATTAGCCTGTCTCCCCAAACACTGCAGATAAGCCATCTGCAGGAGTACACCTCCATGAGACTGTTATGATTCAGGCCCTATTCTCAACATCACATAATGTACATTATATAAATGGCTTTATGTTGAGTGTAGCTATCCAGGAGATAAAAATGAGAGCAAATGGAGACCTTTTGCTTGAGTCTTCTGCTGCTTAGAAGTTGATACTTAATGAGACTTAACTGAGAACTCAATTAAGTTGCCATTTAAGTGCAACCTCTGAGCAATACATTTCCCTTTAAGTTAATGTTAAACATTCCAAAAAGGCCTACATGTTTCCAACATTATATTTAAACAGGATCCTGTGCTGTACTGTCGCCTGCCCAGTAAGAGGAGAGGCCAAAGAACTCAATTAGATGCTGGCTAGCCTCGGCAAGCTCGCCAAGGCCTGTTGAGCCCTAAAGTTGTAGTTTTGACATGGTCTGAGTCCTTCATCCTGCAGATAGACAGCATTTTTCATCCTGTCCTGCAGTTATCTCCCTCTCAGAATTACCCTCCTAATATATCCCCTTTCATCGGCCAGCAGAGAGGTCCAACAGAGAGAGAGAAGAGGGAAGGAGGGGGTCTCTGTTTTGTCTCATGGATAAAAAGGTGGGTTTCTGGCAGCAGTTGAGGCCACACTCAAGCTCAGAGGGACACAATGTCCCCTCTGTCTCCCATAGAAAGGAGCTCCTGACAGGAATCAGCTTTCAATTAGCTCTCAACCCCCCACCCCAGCTATTCTAACCTCTCTCTCACCGGAGGCCTGGCCTGTGGCCCCTGCAGCTTAGCCAGGCAGCCCGAGCTGCAGATCTGGGGCGAGATTATAGGCAACCTTGTGACAACCAAATTGTACCTTATTTATAGGTAATGGCGTCTCCAGCCACCTCACGCCTGATCTGACACCTCTCGTCACCATGGAGAAGCACAAAGATGGAGTGCTCTGCGTTAGCATATGAAATCACCACAATTACTGTCGGCCAAGTAGATGGGTGGCGGACACTCTTTCCCTCCCGCTTTAACCTGTGATTACAATCGGAGAGCTCCGGATAACTTCAAGGATGTCAGTGAAAGTTTTTTTTTTTTTTCCACCTAGTTTAGCGTCACACTTGCAGGAAATGTTTAGATCGAGGGTCAAATAAAAATGAATTTGATAAATAGTAAAACCCATAGACACCTATAAAGAACTCTAGAGTGTTCAATGAAATATGTCCAAGCTGAATTGCCATCGAGTTTAATATCACTGGAAGTTTGCATGGATGGGAACCAAGATACAGGATGCTCTCTCCAGTTGGATGGGGGGTGTGTTTGAAAGGATTCTAGTCCCAGGCTGTTTCTCAGTCTCAGACACTGATTGGCTATGTGGGGATGGATGAGAATGTACCGGCCAGAACAACAGGCATTGTGTGAGGCTGAGACGGCCGAAGGAGCAGGTGTTGTCCACTGGGACAGGGCTTTGGCATCAGAATAGATTCAGGATATGAATATGGGGATATTGTGCCCTCTTGAGCACCTGCAGACCCCCCGGACAAAAGGCCACGCAGGAAAAAAAAAAAGGAAAAGGAAAGGCAATCCCACTCCGGTGGATGCATTCCAGCCTACATCCTCTCCTCAAAAAGTCGAGAAGACAGCCCTTTTATGTCTTTATTAAACGTGACCTCAGTATAGTTATCTCTCTGGTCATTTCATCTTTCTCACACACTGATTCTCTTTCATGCACAAACTCTAGTCCAGCCTATTTATTGACCAATTCCTTGAATGAAGGTGTGATGTGTTCAAGGCTAGGGGATAGGCAAAAAAGTTAATCTATCATGATTTATGATTTACTCATATTGAAGTATTCACTACAATTAATTGAAGTGAAATGAAACTTGCATTATAGAGTCAGGGAGGCACCTCTTGACTTTGACTGAGAGGCCAGAGAGAGGAGCTTGGGGCCTCTTTAAAAGCTCTGTGTTTCCCCACTACTTTCCCTGCCCGTGATCCCTATCACTGGAGTGACGATGTAAGAGTCCTGCAGACAGAACGAGATTGAATTCTGAGCCAGCCAGGACGACTGATATCTGACCACCCACCCAGCTTGTGGCTCTGTCCTATGTCCCATTCCAGAACCTCATACCCATCAAAACTCCAAAAAATACTTATAAGAGTTATAATGTTCTGGTATGCGCATTCTGTACAACAGTATGCAACTACACTGTTGAGTGTTCTGTGGAACTATGGACTGAATTCCGTACCACGCATAATTCTTGATAAAGCTAGACTTAGTTATATCTTGTTTTCTAGCTGTGGTACTCATGGATAAATCCAGTTTGAGTATTTACCAATTTCTTCTTCTCCCAGTGTCTCTAAACTTCCTCTAGGAGCTAGTTAACTTGTCTCACTTCATAATGAACTCAAGGTGTTATATTGCACTATTGATATGAGTTTGTGGGACCACTCATGTTCACTATAGAGATTTATACTGTTCCCGCAGTTGTTACCAGTGTCTGCATGCTTCTTAAGTTGAATTCTCACAGTTCTAATGAGAATTGGCTTTTTGCCAATTCTAACTCTTTGGTCATGTTTAAAGAAAGTTCTTTATCTGCATAAATTGTAGGAAAAGACTGGAAGAGTGGCAGATCTATACAGTACGTAACAGCGCATGCGGCGGCGCTTCACCCTCCGTGTTATCAGCCATGTCGGAACAGTGCCGCAGTAAATACTGCGTCCCTTGGGGGACTGGCCCCGCAGTTTGATCAGTGATCCTGCTCCTCAGAAGCAGCGGAGTGCTGTGCCCCTGTGCCCATGGCTCGTCCCGGGAGAGGGGGCACCGGTCTACTGACTGCCAGGGGGGATTGGAGAGAAGGACTTGAGAGAGAGAGGGAGGAGGGTCAGGAAGATAAGGCCATGGGGTTTTGTAAAGGGAAGCTTGACTTTCAGAGCACAGGAAGAAGGGATGAATAACGTAGAGAAAAGGAGGAGGAGGGCAGCTGAAACTCCACACCTCCAGCACATCTGATAACAGACTCCGCATTAAAGTTAGTGTAAAAGAGAAGGTTAGAGGTAAAATGTCAATAACGGCCGTGCAAGAGAGACTGAGAGAGAAATAGAGAGGGGAAAGGCGGCACAGAGTGAGAGAGGTTATAGAGGCTCTGGTTTTGATGTGGAGCTTCTCCATCTGTGAACGAGTTTCATGTGAACATAGTGTTCTACTATGCTGACATATTGAGTGATTATGACAAATGAACTTGAGAAAAACTCCAGGTGGCCATCAATAGCATTGATCTTGACTCTCAAGGTGAAACCGATCAATGCATTGGGCCTGTTTGCGGCTGTTATGTCCAGATATGGCCATAGAGTCTTCTTGAAGACAGGCAGCCTAGCACCCCTACTGGACAAAAACTTAGAAGCACCAACTTTTTGCAAAGAAAGCAGTCAGTATCTGGGCACAAATATTTACTTACATACTCAATAACTCAGTTGAACTAAATTCAGTCAGTTTCCCTAAAATCACAGTCTCTTCTTAATAAATGATATAATAATCCAATTTTTTTTTATGATTTTTCTACATTATAATAATAATTTATGGCCTAAGACATGGGAGATTAGAGATTGAAAGAGCAAACATCCCACCTCCTCTCAAAATACTGAACAAGTTCATCCCCATCTGTGCAACATTACCGCACAGAGACACTTTGATGACAGCTATTTACTGACCCCACAGCCGAGAGGTGGGTCTGGCCGAATTATTTTACAGATTCCATAGTAAAACGGTCAGCTTGAAAAGATGAGATTCACAACGGGAGACAATGGTCGACCACTGCGATCTGATTACGCCATGCCCCCTTCACGGGTAAGCCGAGAGGGCTAGGAAGTGCCCCCGGGAGCAGAACACGAGGCCTGGAAACATTTGGCCATCGAGATGAGGCTCGTAAAGTTATCTCCTCGCCACACACACTTACTCACCGCTCCAAAGGCGGCTGCAAAGACTATTTGTGCTGTAGAGCTAAATGGGGAGACATGCACGCATGTTACATGCTGTGAATTTAGTTAATTATCACTGCTGTCTTTGTTTTGTCTCCTATTACATGAATGTTTGTTCTCAGGTGTTTCTTACAAATTCCACTTACCACTTTACAAGTTTTCTTCCAGCTTTTTGTGATTGTGCTTTCCATTGTTGAAGTCTAACAGATTTGTGGTTGTCTTGCATGATGCTTAATAATTCTTCAAACATACATTTGGTCTGATTCTAGCTGAATCATTTAAAAAAAAAGCCCAATTAATATTATTGTTATGCAGTCTGCTTTACTCCCAGTTCAATGGCTAAGAGCTCTTATCTCATCAGCTACTGTATCAATGCCAGGGTTAGAAAAAAAAATCTATGTGGAAAAGAGACACTTGCCGACGTTCCATTTGAAGGCGGCAAAATGAAAAGTGTCCATTGATGCCACACACAGTGGCCAAGCATTGGAGCCATTTAGCTTGTAGAAACGCTATCTGATGAGGCCGCTGCACGTGTGTGTGTGCCGTGTGTGACGTAGGCCCGCTTTCATTCAGACGGGCGCTCAAATGGCCAGCTCAGAGGAGGCGCTGAGGCCAGTGGGTCAGCGCCTATCTTCCCCCTCAGCCCAGATCGCTTTCAGGACAGAGCGGGGACAAGCCGGAGTGAATTTCAATCGCCCGACACTGCCTATTGTACATCAGCGCTGGCAGGGACCCACAGATATACTCTACGCTTAGAAGTGGGGCGTAGTCCAACTACCCTACGCTACGGCAGCCCACCACGATCAGAGAGTCTGAGCCGACAGTTTAAAGACACTCAACATCAAAATGTCCTTTGAAAAGCCTACATTGTTTTCTTCCTCTTCCCTTCTTTTAATCCCAGTGTTAAGGTTAGTTTTTTTTTTTTTTTTTTTAAAGTTACACTCATGTGAACCATGGCTCCAACTCAATCATGCTAATGACAGTTTAACTAACTTTAAGTTACTTGATTAAGATTATTTCTCAGCCATGACAGTAGTTCACTTGAATGTGAAAAAAAAAATGACAACAGAAGACAGTTTGCAATAACACTCATTGTAGCATACAGTTGCAAGAAAAAGTAAATAAACCATTTGAACAATCTGAAAATATGAATAATTTTAACAAAATAAGAGAGATCGTGCAAAATGCATGTTATTTTTTATTTAGTACTGTCCTAAATAAGATATTTTACATAAAAGATGTTTATATATATATAGTCGACAAGAAGAAAAAAAAAGCTGAATTTATTAAAATGACCCCGTTCAAAAGTATGTGAACCATTGGTTCTTAATACTGTGTCTGGTAACCTGGATGATCTATGACTGTTTTCTTGTTTTGAGATGGTTGTTCATGAGTCTCTTGTTTGTCCTGAGCAGTTAAACTGAGCTCTTCAGAAAAAGTCCTCCAGATCCTGCAGATTCTTCAGTTTTCCAGCATCTTTTGCATATTTGAACCCTTTCCAGCAGTGACTGTATCATTTTGAGATCCGTTTTTTCACACTGAGGACAATTGAGGGACTCAAACACAACTATTAAAAAAGGTACAAACATTCACTGATGCTCCAGATGGAAACAAGATGCATTAAGAGCCGGGGGGTGAACACTTTTGAACAGTATGAAGATGTCCTAATTTTTCTTAATTTTTACTTCTTTTTTTCATTTAGTACTGCCCTTCAGAAACAACAGAAGATAACTGCATTTTTCCTGGAAGAAAAATTAAGTATAATTTACCTTGATATTTGAATTCAAAAGTTTTCACCCCCCGGCTCTTAATGCATCGTGTTTTCCTTCTGGAGCATCAGTGAATGTTTGAACCTTTTTTAACAGTTGTGTTTGAGTCCCTCAATTGTCCGCAGTGTGAAAAAATGGATCTCAAAATCATACAGTCACTGCTGGAAAGGGTTCAAATATGCAAAAGATGCTGGAAAACTGAAGAATCTGTAGGACCTGGAGGATTTTTCTGAAGAACAGAGCTCAGTTTAACTGCTCAGAACAAACAAGGGACTCATGAACAACCATCACAAAACAAAAAAACAGTCGTGGATCATCCAGGTAACCACACACAGTATTAAGAACTAATGGTTCACATACTTTTGAACGGGGTCATTTGAATAAATTCAGCTTTTTTTTTTTCTTGTCGACTATAAACATCTTTTATGTAAAATATCTTACTCAGGACAGTACTAAATAAAAAATAACATGCATTTTGTATTATCTCCCTTATTTTGTTAAAATTATTCAAATTTTCACAGATTCTGCAAGTGGTTCACATACTTTGTGAATTGTGTTCTATCACATTTCTGTACAGTATACAAAATCATGAAATCAGTGGTAGACAGTATGTTTCTGGCCTTTCATTCGTTCAGTGATTGTTTTTTCTTTGGATATGTCTTGGATATGCCCTTATTAATATGATTGACTGACTTTTAATTAGCATACTTTGCTCATTCGTCACTGATTATCAGTTCATCAGTTTGTTTACTTTGATGGAATTATCTCAGTAAATTTATATGGATGAAATTGTCTTGACTGACACTGTTAAATTAGATCTAATTAGCTGGATTAAAGTTGGGGATCAGGTTCATTCATGTGCATAAATAGAAGGCATAATGTGTACTGACACCAATGTCTCGCTGTTACACTATGAACACTGACTTAATAAATAAAACACAGAACATCACAATACAGCTGCTATTTAATCAAGTCATTACTATGTCCCTAGGCCCTATGCATTCCAATCCTTTACAGTGAATTCCATCTGATGAAGTAAAGATTTTAGCCATCTGAGGAACCACATGTACCTGCAAAACACTCCTGGGGTCAAAAGAAAAAAAAAAAAAAAACTGAAAGGTTTCCGACTCCTCGGCCCACCTGCGAAATGAAGCCTTTTCATGGATCAACAAATCCATCAGCATCTTATTCTTTCCTCTGAGCAGAAATCTGAGCAATTATTTTTGACGTGTAACATCAATAATCTCATTTATTTTTCCCCCCGTCTCTCTTGGCGGCGTGTGCTCCATTCTCTTGTCCGTGTCTGCGGGGAAATGTGAGATAGAACACTCAATAAACCAATTTTTTGCACCATCGATCCTACAATTGTTTTATTTCTCTGCCTCTGTCCTTCACCAGGCTTTCCTCTCTCTTATGAAAATGTTATTGGCGGCAGCATGGTGTTAAATTATTAAGTAAATGTTAGCAGATGCCGGCGATGTGTTTGCTGTCTGCATGTATCTGTTTGTGCAAGCGCGCTAAGGTCGCGTGTGCGTTTTGTAAAGAACAGCGGGGATATACGGCTCATGAGATGAATAGTCAGATGATAGCGGGACACTGAAACAGACACTATTAGAGAAGTCGCTGTTAGGCTACGGTTCTGGCGTGCTGCCACTAGACAGCTACGCGTTTTAGCCTAGCGGGGTGATCTCTTTTCCTCTTGCTCTGCTGTGAGGATCAATGTACCACCACTGTCCTACTCGAACAAACGCTTGCTTTATTGTTTACCACCCCTGGTGGATTTCTTTAGTGCTTTTTTTTTTCAATGGAGTTTCAGTGTTATTGTTCATAAAAGTTTCTTGCTTACGGTATCATACTTTAATGGGAGCTGGCATTTAGATGCTTATTTGTACCACAATGTCTTTTGTAATGGCCTTATGTCACTAATGGCTAATAGCTAATGTGCCTGTGCGGACCAAGCTCACACAACAGATGATAGGCAGGGGTCAAGTTTCCCCCTTCACACAAACACACATTGTAATAACTCATCCTCTTGTTATGCTTTTTTAATTAGTTTTGTTTAGTTATGAGCCCCGTGTGAGCTGTTAGCATAGCGTTTTTGTACCCGTGTCACCTGTGTGTTTGTGAGTGTGTGTGAGTGAGTTTTGTGTGATTCATTAATCAGCTTGCTTTGTGTCTCTCATTTGCATACAAGTATGTTTAGTCCAAATTAGCTGCTCGGGTGAATTGTTCTCACTGTGGGAGTGAATAGTTTGGTGTGTGTGTTTGTGTGGCTTGAATTGTTTACTTCGCACCTACGCGTCAGCCCGACGTTGGCAGTGGGTTCACAAAAGTGAACCCATAGGGCAATAATCATGCCCTTGCTTTGAGAATGTAATTATCCTATCACATAAATACGCACCAGTGAACAAACATAGATGGGAATAAAATTGACACACAAACACTGCAAAGTAGAAAAAAAAACACACAAACAAAAAATGTAGATTGTGGGTTAATACTTTTTTGAGTACCTTCTTAATTTTTTATGACTTTCTTTCATTTAGTGTCATGCCTGCAAAGTTTTTTTTTTTTTTTTTTTTCTCCATAGTGTGTTCTATCACACTATCGTTTTTTTGGCGAAAGCAGATAACTCCAAATTTCATGTTTCATAGTTAAACAAAACCCAAGTAATTGCATTTAAAACACTCTCAAACACACATGTGCACACAAACGCACACACACACCCACCCACCCACGCGCGCGCGCGCGCACACACACACACACACACACACGCACTCATCCACACACGCATGTGCGCGCGCGCACACACACACACACACACAAGCAAAAGGACAACCAATTTTTCAGCATGTAAGTCGTGTATGGTGTACAAGGACTTACAGGAGTCGAAATCATAAATCCTCGATCACTTTTTGTGAGCTTTGATAAAACTTCCCTCAGCTAGCGCGTGTTTTTGAAGTGACTAGAAGCCTTGTCACCTGACCTGAATACTGCGCGCTGATTCGCTAAAACGGACTTATCGGTTTCTGTCTGTACACAAACAAGGGCGCTTGTCGGCTTCTGCTGTAAAACGTGAACTTGCGATGCCTGAAAGTGGGCAAAACTGGCTCTTCTGACAAAATGGATTTAGGGTACAGAACGTGCTATATATGGAGAATAATGCACAGCACTTCAATAATGCACAGCACTTCAGCACAGTTCTTTTTTTTTTTTAAATGGCGTTTATCGGTTTTTGCTAATGAACTCTTCAATTGTACCCAGATTTTGAACCTAAAACAAGAGTTAATTTAGTACATATTTTCTAAAATATTAGCTTCTATTTTCTATATTAGCAGACGCTGGCACACCTGTGACTAAGTGTCAGTTGTATATCAGTTGAATTGTGTATTAATGCATTGCTTGGCGACAGTAAACAATTAAACATCTGTGTTGTGCCTAAAAAACACTTTTTTTTTTTACCTTATCTTTACTTGTTTGGGACAATTTCCCACTCTTTAATTTTGCATTACTCCATATTTTTTGATAGCTCTCACTTGTAAATAATGTAAAGCAAATCCTGCTGACTGATGTGCAGTATCACAGTAAAGCAAAATCTCGAAATAAACTAATACTGTCATAACATGTGGGCGCTCTGGCGCAATATGGCTGCCGTAGCCTCATCCAGGTGGATGCTGCACATTGGTGGTGGTTGAGGAGATTCCCCCTTCCATGTAAAGCGCTTTGAGTACCCAGAAAAGCGCTATATAAATGTAATGAATTATTATTATTATATACTGTCTAAAAATACTGTCATAACACCCAACCCTCTTGATTCCTATTGAAAGTGGACTAACTATTGTTATGAATTCAGTGAAGTATGCTCACATTCTCTCTCTCACACACACACACACACACACACACACACACACACACACACACACACACACACACACATGCACGCTCAGCTGGAGTGCTAACAGCTGTAAGAGTGAGATAGTAGCCAATGCCGCCACATTATGTAATGAGGTCAAACTGAGAGCTTGAGTGATAACCTGTGAACTCTGATCTTAGCCAGGCCTGCTGGATGTCTTGAACCTGCTCACTCACTCTCTCTCCTCTTTCTCTTTTATTCTGTAAGTCAGCACTCATTTCTTCAATCAATCAATCATTCAATCAATTAGATAGGTTACAGCTATTTTTGCCTCTGTGTTTGTGTGTGTTTTATAGCATCGGTTGCACTGTACCGATCATGCGTGGATACATTAGCTCTTGCGGGTGTTTCATTACATTTCTCTCTGGAGGTTCAGACTATTTTCATAGCACAAAACAACGGAACTGTCCAGTCAGCAAAGGATACACACGCACACTAGTTCTCAGCTCTGCCAGGGAACAAAACAACACAAAAACAAACAAGCCCACATCATTAGCATGCAGCCTAGTGCCAGGTAGAAAGGCTAGCTGGAGCAGTAATAAATGACTCTTTTTCCCTGTTAAATCTGGATTAGACAGAAGATAGAAACAGGAGGATGCCAGAGCTGTTAAATTTATTTCGCATCTCACACACAGTATCGTTTGTTAGTTTACACCATTGTTATCTAACCGGCTAAATGCACAGCTCGTTCGTTAGTTGAGTCATCAGAGACGGGTGGTTTTAATGACTCAATGACCAGAGGCTAACTCGTGTCTCCCCGCTGAGTTAATTACGGAATAAAACGACACACAGTGCTTTTTCATCAGTAGCTCTTTAGCGGAAAACCGCTCTGAGGAAAGCAAAGATTATTTTATGGTTCATAGTGAAATAGCATGATAATATAAAACATTCAGTTACTTCATCATTTAGCAGATACTTTATGGCAAAGTGACGTACTAAGTGTTAACTGCAGGTGCCAGAGCACCCTGGTGTTTAGTTACTCTCTCAAGGTCGGGCAGGATGGGGGATCTCAGTAACTCAGTAATTTATTCTAACTGTGTTCTTTTTAAAGTCCTTTTTAAAGCAAGTCTGTCCCCTCTGCGACCATCTTGGTAACACTCATGCAATCAATAACATGTTTCAATGACATATACCAAAAGAATGTCAAAAAACGGTGTAGGTTTTGTTCCTCAAGTTCAACTCGAGCTAAATGCACATGATTTACGTCACCATTCCCCAGGTCATTGAATGCTATGGAAGAAACTGTCAAGCTGTGTTACTCTTGGTGCATAGCTTGTTAGGTGACCTTCAAAATTCAAACAAACTAATTAATTTGCCACTGATCCAGTCTAATGATTAATAGAGAATCTGCATGACAAATCATTAATTAAATCTTAGATACATCAAAATGTACAACACAATGTCAAATAGATATGATGACATTTACAGAAAAATTCCACTGAAATCAGTAACAGTTTCAAAGTGTTATTTTGATATTCATCCATAACTATGAGTTTGTGTACGTAGGAAATTAATGACTAACTTTGTATTTGTTGTCAGCCACGTTATCATAAGTGTTATCTTATTCGGAGGAGCATTACTAAACTGTCTCATCTCTCCAAATGTTCAAAAAACAAGACATTTCTTTCCTTTTCTCTCATGAATACACTTACACAGACATAATTACTACAACATTTCAGACTTCCAGTTGATCCTTATCAATTACAATCAGGAAATATATTTTAAAAATAATAAGTTTTGCTGTTTCTGCAATGTGCTTTGCCAAGCTACAACCACCTTAAAGGATTAGTTCATTTCAGAATTAAAATGTCCTGATAATTTACTCACCCCCATGTCATCCAAGATGTTCATTTCTTTCTTTCTTCAGTCAAAATTAAGGTTTTTGAGGAAAACATTTCAGGATTTTTCTCCATATAGTGGACTTCAATAATACCAACAGATTGAAGGTCAAATTGGCATTTCAATCCTGCTTCAAAGGGCTCTACACGATCCCAGCCAAAGAATAAGAATCTTATCTACCAAATGATCGGTCATCTTCAAAAAAAAAAAAAAAAAAAAAACGTTTTAACCACAAATGCTCATTTTGTAATAGCGCTGCGATTCACGTCCATGACTTTGCGCATTATGTAATCACGTTGGACAGGTAACGCGTGATGTAGGCGGAAGGTAGGGTAGGGCGAAAAACTCGATCTAATTTTCTCCTCTAACTTTAAAACCATCCAACGTCATAGTTTTACCTTTTTTTTTTTTTTGTAAAGGATTTTTGACTTAAAGTGGAACTCAGTAAGATTTGCGAAGCTCCCCCTACAGTTTCCTTCAGTGAATCACACTGTCGTAAATACTCCAAGCGCACAACGACTACAACGCTCACCAGCGCAGTAGTCTTGCAAATACAGTACACTCGATGGAGGTGGGTAATTTTCGAAATTGTCTTATAAAGTCATAATATATACATTGTTTTCGAATTTCCGTAAAAATTACCGCATTTTGTCGCTCTCGCGTGAACGTGAACATGAGGCGAGATTGTGTCGGGTCGATGCAGCTCAACTTGCAAGTGCTGTATTCTGGCGTAGACGTGCCGACGTAGCCGAGGGGGTTAGTGCTCGCCTCAAACACACCACTACAAATCAATTAACCATCGTAAGGACTTAGAAAACTATTTATGAAGGTTAAAAAAGTTACTTAGTTCTGCTTTAATCTTTGCATGTTTCCTTTGTAGACACTCTATCGGTACTTCTGCCTGCTTCATGCATGACCTTTCCAATGTGTATACTTAAAGGGATAGTTCACCCAAAAATGAAAATTCTGCTTAATTCAAAGGAAGATATTTTTAAGAAAATTTGTAACCAGGCCGCTTTGGGCCACCATTGACTGCCATAGTAGAAAAAAAAAAAAAAAATACTAATCGAGTCAATGGTAGCCCAAAGCAGCCTGGTCACAAACTTTATTCAAAATATCTTCCATTATTTTCAACAGAACAATGACATTTATACTGGTTTGGAACAACCTGAGGGTGAGTAAATGATGACAGAATTTTTGGGTGAACTATCCCTTTAATGCGTGAAGTCGTGGACTGGAAATTTTAATTCTGAAGTGAACTAATCCTTTAACATAGCCTAGTTGAAAGGATTTTTTTTGTGTGCATGTAATTTAGTTTTGATCGTTTTGACTTACAATACCAACAGCATTATCAATGGATTTCTATTTTAATGCATTATGAAGCATTCATAATAATGTAATAAAGATACATCATAACCATTTGATTTTTCTCACAAAGAATTTTAGCCACACACATTATAATACTTACCTATTCTTGATCATTTAAAAAGTGTAATTCATCACGTTCAACACCAAACTTCACGATTAACGAGATGCATTTAGAATATCCTATAATGCAGTACGTTTCTAGGTTTCATAGAAATTTTCTTAGAAACTTTTTTCCTATAAATGGCATAACACGGCACTGCTACCATGTAATAGCAGGCGTTCTGAATGTTCCTGTGAGAAAATCAAGTGTCACTTTACTGTAATATGTGGCAAGAGGAATATGATTCAAGACAGAAAGAGATTAATATTGCTTGAATTTTTCACAAACTCCAGCCTCTGCCCCCATCCTCCATCCTACACACCCACACCCATTGATTACCCAGCCAGCTCTCCCGCTGTCTCTAATGGGGCTGAGAGCCCGATCATGTGACTGTTGCATCTCCGCGTGGTGGATTGGTTTGTCTGAAAGTGCCTGGCCCTCGCAATCATCCTAATGCACAAGCATCGGCCATTACTGTCAGGCCCGTTACTGTGGCGTCCATACATTAAGCCGCCCCCACCCGTCCAGCCCTCCTCATTCCCAATCCAAGAGGTGAATTAATGCACGTCCTGGGGCTTGACTGGTGTGTTCTCCATACTGTGTTAAACAATGAGCAAATGGCTCACCTCCTTTATTAGACGTGTGGCTTAATTAAAAGGGCTGTCAGATATATCGGCCCCCTTAGCGGCCAAGTCTCTTTGAGAATCCATCATAGGGCTGGGGGGGCGGAGGGGGCCGAGTCTTTTGTAAGGGTGAAGGTTGAGGCCAGAGGGCCTGGAGGTTAAGGCCAACGGTAGCCATAAACATTTCTCAAGATCAGGGCAGAGGAGCTTTCCCTCAGTGTAAACCTACAGTGATATATTGTACGGCAACTGTCAGACGAATTAGAATCCTAGAACTAGATTTTTGAGCTTCTGGTGCCGAAATCAAGAACAGAAAAGGTGCTAAAACCAGTGCTTTCATTTCAGAAATTTTGTGTCACACAACCTATATAAATGTATTATTAATGTATTATGAAGCATTCACAATAACGTAATAAAGATACCTCTCAAAAAAAAAAAAAAAAAAAATGTGGCCACGCACATTTTAATACCTATTCTTGATAATGCTTTTAAAAAGTGTAGTTCATCACGATCAAAATCAAACTTCATGGTAAAGGAGTTTGTGTCAGAACTAGATTTTGGAGCTTCTGGTGCTGAAATCGAGAACAGTAAGGGTGCTAAAACCAGCGCTTAGAATGAATCAAGCCAGAGGTACAGCTCAAGCTCAATAGCTTTATTGTCTGAGGCTTGACAACACGCCAACAAGCTACGAAATATTAAACGTCCGACTTTAAACAATGGTTTAAAGTCTCCTCCAGTCTTCATAAAGCAGCACTTTACAATTATGCGCTGCACCGCAGGGCCTGTATGTCGGGAGAGGGCGGGTGGCCCAATGGCACGGTGAGAAAGCACAGAGGTCCAGTGATTCTGTACTTTTTGTTTATACTGCAGCCTGCGGTGCAGCTGAGGGTTGTGTTCATGCGCTTGTTTGAGTTCCTGCGATTTGGTCTCGTATTGTTGGAGGTCACTGAGCTGCAGTCAGAAATGTTTGTCTACGGTTTGGTCGGCACATTGTAAAGCATGACATCTGAAATAATAGCCTGGAAAACTTTTTTTAAAAGGAAAAATGGAACAGTTTATTGAAATTTAAATGTTTTTAAAATCTAAAAAAAAGTTAGCATATGTTTTTAGGGTTTTTTTTAGTATCATATTTGATACATTGGGCTTCTGTATCTCATATGACATGATATACAGTAGGAGAACACTTGAGGGGGAAAACTCAATTTAATTCAGATTCAATTTTATTCAAAAATATGCATTTTGGCACAGTTGCTGATATTTATGTGACCAAAAAATAAAATGAAATTTTGGTACCAGTTATCACTGAATATCAGTTTTCACTCTACATCTCCCAATAATATGTATAAGTAAGATTATATTTAAATGCTGAAATGTATGATCAAAGCATGTGGTTGTGGGGTGGGGGATGATAATAAGAGAGCAATGATAATAGAGAGATTTACAAATAAACATTCATAAAAAGCCTGGTGCATCATATTTGATACTTAAATTTTGACATGATTTATTCTAAAAAATGATGCAAGGATAATCATGTGGCGTAGAACTAATCATGTAGAACTAAGTAAGTGAGTAATGTAGAAGTGATCATGTTGAAATATTACTAACAATATAAAAGCTATTCTTACATTTACATGATACAGTAGGGTTTGTAGGCTTAAACCTTTCAACTAAATGTGAAAATTACCCCAGTTGGTTTGAATAGTATCCTCCAGATACATACTTTTTTTCTTTTTCACATGGAAACAAGAAAAAAGTTTTAGCAGTATGAATAGTTATGACATAAAATAAAATAAAAACATTAATTTTTCAGCAATTTTACATGTACAATAAGTCAGATTTTCTTGCTTCCACTGAATCTCAAGTTGTACTTGGGAACATTCTCAAATCATGCTGGAGAACTTGCAAAAGTAGGACATACCAAATACTAAGACATTAATTCAAATTTCTATAGCTCAGTTTAACTTTTGTTGCTCAGCTAGTGCTGCACAGAATAAGCTGGCTAATGCATGTTAGCTTGCAGGCTAATCATATTACTGAAGTAAACGTCTTGAATTAATTAGCATCAATGAGGTGCATTCAAAAATCCTCCATCTCATTGAAACTCCAAGTGAGGTGTAATTGAACACTTCTTCGTCCCAGGCAGATGCGATTGCCAGCGTTGACTCAACTGTTTACTCTATATCACTGCAAATTTACAAACTGAGTTTGAGAAATTGCACTGGATTTGAAATATTCAAGCCGTTGATTGTATAGATTCATTCTGATCTTGAGCAGGTATGCCACATAGTATGTCTGTAAATTTTTGTTTGGAATTGGAGATTTTCTGTCTGTTTTCAGTTAAGGAATAATTGGGACCCCCCTCTCTCTCTCTCTCTCTCTCTCTCTCTCTCTCTCTCTCTCTCTCTCTCTCTCTCTCTCGCTTTTTGTCATATGTCTGTCAAAGATAAGAAAATAAATCAAACCACAGTGAGCAACATCTTATATGCCATCATTATGGTTAAAAAATGTGCTTGTCAGGTAAAAAAATTGTAGTACTACTGCATCATCTCCAAATTTAAAACAAATGCTACTTTATATTTCATAAAGTGCATTTTAATGGATTAAGACTTTATAAAACAAGCAATTTATATAAAAAAAAAAATAAAAAATGCTAAGATTAGGTAGGTCATTGGTTACAATCAAACAAAATGTATGCATTGAATTATTGAAAATTAATTTGTATAAAACTGTTTAAAATGCATGATTACAGTCAGGAATGCATTGGCTGAAGCAATCTAAACCTTCAGTCATATTTGAAAGCATGCAAAATATTCATTGTAGCACAGCTATATTCCAAGATTTACCTGTATGAAATGGCTTTTTCTTTTTTTTTTTTTGTAGCTATAACATAATTTTTAAGTTTTACCCCAGCCCCTTCCACCCAAGTCTAATTTTTAGTTTTTGGATATTAATTAACATTCATCGTCGTGATATAAGGAGGTCTTTCCACGCTGGCTTGTAATTTCTGAGGCTAATCCTACCAGGCCCTTGATATGGGAAGAATGGAGAGAGGGAGAGAGAGAGAGAGAGGAAAGGGAAAACCACACATACCGAGCTTAGTTTTGGAGGGGAAAGACAGTTTGTTAATGCCAACCAGCAGAGGTGGTTAGGTGTATTTGTTTAAAATATGAGCTTGCATTTAGCTGTGTGTGTGTGTGTGTGTGTGTGGTAAAGGTGTAATGTAATTGTTTTTTCTGTATTTTTACTGTTTCTGTTAATGCTATTGGGCTTTTCATATTTTCTGTCTGTCTGTCTTGTTCTTTTTTTCCATAAAAATTAAATTAAAGTGTTTTAGATGTTCTCCTAGAAATAAAGCAACATGTGATTTTTCTATTTTTAACATTTGTGCTCCCAGTATGTGTTCATAACGTTTCCTTTTTGAAAATCCAGGGGGGGTTTTTTGTTGTTGTTGTTTTTTTTTTTCCTTTTGATAGCACCCCAAGAGACCTGTTCACCAAATCTTAAAGTAAGTCTCCAAACACTGTTAGACCTGATGAAGAACATTACCTCACTGATGTTTGAGGAAAAGCTTAGTTAAAAAAAAACCTCTAGTGTGGTTTCTGGGAATTGGCTTTGTTTTACGTCCAGAGAAATTCATTCTTCCGTGATGTCATTATGTTATTGCTGCATGTGCATCTCTTAATATCTCACATTACTTTAATACTAGACAAGTGCGGGACTAGCACTGTTGTTTGTGAGGCTTGAAAACTGTGAAAGGCTGGCAACAATGCAACGTTTTTCATTAGCTGGGTCTTTCCGACAATAACAGGTATTTGATGCAACTGGAACAGTTCTTCAGATAAAAAAAAAAAAAAAAAAAAAATGCATAAACATGATGTCCCTGTTTTTTTTTTTTTGTTTGTTTTTACAACAAAGGGCCAAGAAATATTAACATAAGAAGAGTTTAGAGGCTTAAACAGCACATACTGACACAAAAGCATGTACAAAATGTACAAAAGCTTTGCTAGTGTTGTTAGAAGGTACCTGAAGAGTGCATATTGGTACCAAAAGTGAACATATTAGTACCTAAATGGTACATAGAAACTTTTGAAATGGTACCGCCCCAGTGACAGCTTTTGTACCATCACTTGCCAGGGAGATTTTCCTAGGTTTTTTTCTCTGCAGTTAGGAATAGAACTGTCCCACACCTGAAACATCTACAAATTTAAGTGACTTTGATAAATATGATATCTTGCTAGAAATCTTGCATGTTTTCTACCTTGGGGCAACAAAAAGACCATTACCAAAAAGTTTTGTAACGCTTAATTTAAGGGCTGTTTTAAAAGTTTGGGTCAATATTTCATGTTTTCAGTGAATGTCTGCTTTCAATAATGTTTTAATTTGAATTCTAATTCGGTAACACTTTAGTTTAGGGTTCAGTTCTCATTATTAACTAGTTGCTTATTAGCATGCATATTACTAGGATATTGGCTGTTTATTAGTACTTATAAAGCACATATTAATGCCTTATTCTGCATGAACATATTCTACATCCCTTAATCCTACCCAATACCTAAACTTAACAACTAACTTACTAACTGTTAATAAGCGGTAATTATGAGTTTATTGAGACACAAGTCATAGTTAATAGTTAGTTAATAGTGAGAATTTGACCCTAAACTAAAGTGTGACCTCTAATTCTAGCTGGGTGCATCTAAAAATGAAATTATGCTTTTGTTCGCATATGAAATTCTCTTTCTCTCATCTCTTTACCCTCAGCCTATTTGCTTATATTAAAGAAATATTGAAATATTTTAGTCATTGGGTTTTAGTTGGCCAGTTAAAAGCATGTTGATCATAGAGGTGTAATTTCTGTGCCACTAGACTAGATCTTTTGGAGGATCTTTCTGAACAAAACTAAACTAAATAAGGAGAGACAATGGTGTTTAAGGTGTCTGAAACATGGCAAACAAAAGTCATATAAGTGAAATCCAAGACACTGAAAGCTCTGATCAATTCAGGTTGAAAAACGCAATTGACTCTTTTCTTGATTGCTGTAAGTTCAGCTTGTTCAATTGCTCTTGATGTTTAAAGTGAACGTTGGTCTAGTAATTTGTACAATATTCACATTCTGTTAAATTCTCTCTGTGAAGCTCTGGCTATCGTAATTGGCATATGAATTTCTTTTCAAGATCCAGTCATGAAAATGTTGAAGAGGCCACAATGAGCACTGACTGATGTCGTTCCCTGGTCAAAGTCAACGGCCACGGATCTCTGTTGAAGTCCTTGGCCACAATTAGAGAAGCCGTGTCATTTTACCCCATGTGTGGCACATTTTCCTTCTTGCCATGTGGGGGGCACAGCCGTGATTAGCCTCATTATTCAAAGTCAGTGTGTGCTCACAGTTAAGAGTCATTTAGTTTAGTGCTTTTGCCATCAGAGTCTATATGTACTCATTTTATAATGGGCCTGGTCTTATGATGAGGCATGCAAATGAAAAAAAGGTCAATTTAGAGTGAGGGGAAAAAAAATCACAGGTTATGTTTGGAATAGCATATTACCATAGTACTCTTATTACTATAAAATGTGCACAATATGTACATTTTCTATATGCATGGAATATCTGGATTGCATACCACATTTGCAAACAAGTCTAAAATTCAACTGAAAACAGGAAATATAAAAATAAAATAAAATTCAAAATCTAATGGAAATGATATCAGCTTAATTTTTAAGTTCTTTCTTGACTCAATAATTTAATCAGATTTCCATATTTTAAGATATTTTACACAAAAATTGATAAAAATGCAAAATAACCAAATGTATTAATAACTAATAATAACTGGATGCAAACATTGAGGCCATATGACAACAATAAAACATATTACTGTTTTTTTTTTTACAATTATATTAAAATGAATTATTAATTTCTTTTACATTTATTATGTATAAATGTATATTATAGTGTGGCACTTTTGTGCTCAATCAGGCTCTTTTCTTAAAACTTAAATTGAATTCTTGTATTCCAACTGAACTTTTCAAGACTAGAACTTGCTTTTACATACTTGTTAACGTGCACTACATTGCACATATTTCTCTTTGTATATTTAACAGGAAATTTACAAGCATTGATCTGGTTTTCAGCCCTTAATGTCCCAATCCTACTAGACTTTATGACCAAATGCATGACAGATCCAGTGCCCAGACCGGGCATTAAATGAGAACAAGGGCGATGTGGCCCTGTTGAGGCGTAGATGAAATCCTGCGATGGCCCCCTGGACTTCTTAAGGCAAGAGGACACGCTCCGTGGCGTCTCTATGCAGTCGGAGCAGGCTCCAATCCCCTCGTGGGGCATTTATATACATGCCACTCTCTCCCCCTGCACCTGCTCTGTCGTAATGAGTCAATATATCTCTACCCTAATTGCCCTAAATACATATCATAAAGCTTGGCTGTAAAACGCGGACTTCCAAAGCCGGCCAGTAAAGAAGGAAAGCATAATGCAATAGTGCCATTCCTGAGCCGACCTTAACGAGGACCCATAAATTACATACAGGGGGTTTCATTATGGAGGTGCAGTCTGAAATGTATCTCTTTTTTTTTTGCAAAACCACTAGGTTTTTTTTTTCTTTCTTTCTTTCTTTGCGTAAAACTGCCTACTTGGCCATTTATCGAAAGCTAGTGGATGATCCAGAGATAGCAAGTTATTATAACTATTACAAAGTATTAAACTTCAGTGCATAACTCATTTATCATTGAAATGGTCATGAACGATACTGTGAATCATGCAGTTGAGTGTATTTGAGAAAGTTTGTGTGGCTGGGCTCTTTGACCACTGTGACCAAATGAGTATTCAGGGGCCCATCCTGTGCCTCTCCACTCCTCCTCCCATCAGTGTTGTATTTCCATCTGAGTGTCTTTGATAATGGGCCGTTTTTCTGTAAGCGGAATCTGTCTGGCTGTCTAATGGGGGCCTAGTGCTGTCAAACCTTAATACATACCAGCCGTTGTGCTATCAAGAGGACGGGTCAAGACAGGAAAATGAGTCCTACGGCTGTCGCTCCACTGTTTTCAAGTTCTACTCTACACCTTCTCTAAGGTCCTTTTCCTCAACCGAATAAACTTGTCTAGATACAGTGGGAGTTATCTTCTAACGCAGCATCCTGAGGGTATGGAAGCTTGTTTCCACCACTAAATAAAAAAATAAAAAAGGTTAATTGCGACTTTTTATCTCACAATTCTGACTTTTTTTCTTGCAATTGCGAGTTTGCATCTCACAATTCTGACTTTTTTCCTCAGAATTGCAAGATTTAAACTCTCAGTTGCGAGTTATAAAGTCAGAATTGCGTGATATAGTCGCAATTCTGAATTTTTTCTTGCAATTGTGAGTTTTTAATCGCAATTCTAACATTATATCTCACAGTTCTGACTTCTTTTTTTTTTAGAATTGAGAGATATAAACAGTTGCGATTTATAAAGTCAGAATTGCATGATATAAACTCACAATTGTCTTATAAAGTCAGAATTGTGTGCAGAATTCATATCTCAATTCTGACTTTATAAATTGCAATTGTGAGTTATAAAGCCAGAATTGTGAGATATAAACTCGTAATTTATTTTTTCCCTCACAACTGGACATTGTAACATGCAATTGAGAGTTTATATCTCACAATTCTGGCTTTATAATTGGCAATTCTCACTTTGTATCACGCAATTCTGACTTTATAACTCACAATTGTGAGGAAAACAGTCAGAATTGTGAGATAAAAGTTGCAATTGAAAAAAAAATATATATTTTTTATTTCATGGCGGAAACAAGCTTCCATGGGAGATGGAACCTCATAAGTGACTGATTTTCGAAGAGTTTACATGAGCAACAAGTACATTAGTGTGTCTCATTTTAAGCAATTGATTTGACATTAGCATATTGCTAAGATAATGATAAGATACTATAAACATAATACAGAAAATAGAAATATTGGTTAAAAGAATCTACTTTTGACTAGTGAATCAATTTAAATCAATATATAATCTTCATGCCCTTTATTTTCTCATGGAACTTGTTGCAGAGCATTGTAGAATTGCCTTTTCTCTTTTGAACAGTGCTGCAGTCCCATTTAGCCATTTGTTAGCAACCACCGTTTTCAAGA
The DNA here is from genome assembly GCF_024489055.1 of Chanodichthys erythropterus. Classification (NCBI taxonomy): domain Eukaryota; kingdom Metazoa; phylum Chordata; class Actinopteri; order Cypriniformes; family Xenocyprididae; genus Chanodichthys; species Chanodichthys erythropterus. The sequence goes on along the minus strand of NC_090229.1, from coordinate 32,681,914 downwards.
CAAGCAAAAGATTTAAAAATTACAAGAGGGTATTACTGATGTAGAATATCTTTTAGAAATATCTCGAGCTTGTGTTAACCATTTCAGGCATGTAACCAAAAACCCATTCAAAAAACGCATTGACTATAAAATTCTAACCCATTGTAGCCCAAAGAAATGCATCATCCCTGCAGCACTCTGTCCTCCAGCATGACCAAATCTTATTTTATCAGTGATAAATTATATTTACCATACAAATGACAATTTGCAGCCCTGTGTAATGAGTACATTTGTGTGTGCGGCAGCTGTGCTATGTTTGAGAGAAACAGGCCATCTTGCATGTGTCTCTGGGCATGTACTGTACGTCTGTAATCTATCACGGTTCTGTCTCACTCTCAGAGTGACAGTGGGACTATCAGAGCGCTCGTACTCTCAACAGTGGCAGTGAAGCACCGCCCCACCCTTGCGCCAATCATATCGCAGCCCAGATGTGTGTTTTACGAGATCGTCCGGCCAGCCAGCCAGACTCACCCGCTTTTTAATTAACCAGAGCCTGCCCTCGCAAGATGAGGAGTCACAGAAATTATGACGGCGAAACACAAACCGCAGCTCAACATTCCCACATATGCGCATAGCGGCAGAATAGGGGGTTTTCCTAATAAATTTTACGACTCCTCACAGATTTACAAAGGTGTGTGTGTGGGTAATGGCTCTTATTATTGTACGTAATGGTACATCTGTGTTGTGTGTTCCGTCCGTAATGACAGCACAGGGGGAAACAGGTAGTAAATTCTGAAAGTTTTGCCCTACGTACCCAAACAGTGAGCCAGTCACTGGTGTATTAGAGGGTGTTGGGTGTATGTGAAGAAGACGGACTCTTGATATGGCCATCAGGTGGGGGGTTTTGTATCCCCGTCACCTAGGCTTTCCTACACAGCACCTACAAACACCTGATTAAACCACAAACATTTTAGTGTGTGTGTGTGTGTGTGTGTGTAGGAGGAGGCATTCCAGATGCTGTTGTTAGGTGTAACCAGTACAACAAAGAACAGAATTCATGCCCTTTTTGCTAATGGATATTATAAATGTAAATGATTCATGAATTAAGATGAGCAAAGTCGATACATATACTACCGTTCTAAAAGTTGAGGTCAGTATTTCTTTTCTTTTTTTCTTTTTTTTTAATACCAAAAGATCCATTGATCAAAAGTGACAGTAAAGATAAATATCAAGGTTTACACAAAAATATTAAGCAGCATAACTGTTTTCTACACAGTAATAATAAGAAATGTTTCTTGAGCACCAAATCAGCATATTAGAATGATTTCTAAAGGATCATGTGACATTGAATGACTCAATGACTGCTAAAAGTTCAGCTTTGCTATCACAGTAATAAATTACATTTTAAAACATATTAAAATAGAAAACTATTACTTTAAATTTTAATAACATTTAATAATAATACTATTTTTACATTGTTGATCCAATAAATGCAGCCTGGTGAGCATAAGAGACTAAAAATTAATTAAAAAAATAAATAAAAATTTTAACTTTATATAAAAAAATAAAATAAATAAATAAAGATGAAATTATCAAATGTAACCAACCATGGAAAAAAACAATAATATCACAATGGAAATTCAAGAAAAGCAACAAATTAATAAAAACGTAATATTTGAGAAAAAAAAAAAAGAAAAAAGATTTGCAGGTGATTTCAAGCAAAATTCCATCAGTTTTACCACTTTTGTGGTTTTTACATATTTCCATTCTGTTAATGGAATAATGGAAACACTATATTATGGATAATTTTTGTATCGTGGTTTATTTTTGTTGCATTGAGGTTTCCTTTTGGCTGTGATTTCTATTTTGTATTCTATTTTAGCTGTGCTGTGGCTCATTTTCCATTTTTGTAGACTGACAGTTTTACAATTTTCCTTGCTTTGCAAATTTTTTTTGTATTTTGTATTTTGGCGATTAATTTACGAAATTAATTTTCAAAAAACATGGATGAAACATGTCATTTCTTTCTTTGTAATTTCATCTGTAATTTCTTTTTCCACTGTAATTATTCTCCAAAATCAAATGTGTTTGGTGCAAGAAGGTCCCATTTAACAATTCTGGGCACATTTGGAGGAATTTCATAAACTTGTTTGACAGAAGGAAGCTGTTTTATGCTTTCCATGACATTGCATTTACACAATAGAAGCCATACGGCTGTAAGGGTTTGGATCTGCATTGCATTGGCAGCAAACATTCTTTTGCAGGACTTGCAGATGTGTTTTGGGCTGAGCCAGTGAAGTGAAGTCATTACTCATCGGGCGTTGTGATAGTCACTGAGTACATGCTGATGAGCAGAGCTGCTGCTGTCTGCCTGAACCGTACGGACGGTTTGTGGTTGCAGACTGCAGCAGTGGCCTGACTTTTATTGATACATGTCTGGGATTGATTTTGGAGAGAGGGGGTGAGAATGACGGGAGAGATCTGGCAACACAATCACATTTATACGCACGTCCGACTGAGTCCAGTGAAGTTAATAAAATAGGATTATTGGACTTTTCTCTCTATCCCTCTGAAATGTACGGTTTGGGTCGGATCCTCTCCACAGGGTCTTGTCCATCAGAACAGTGGGGACAGAAGACAGCAGTGCACTTAAAAGGATAGTTCACCCAAAAAATTCTGTCATCGTTTACTCACCCTCAGGTTTTCTTTCGTCTGCTGAACACAAAAGAAGATATTTTGAAGAATATCATTAACCAAACAGCTGATGGGCTCCATACTATGGAAGTCAGTGGGGCCCATCAACTGTTTGGTTACTGACATTCTTCAAAATATCGTCTTTTGTGTTCAGCAGAAGAAAGAAATTCATACAGGTTTGGAACAACTTGAGGGTGACTAAATGATGACAGAATTTTCATTTTTGGGTGAACTATCCCTTTAAATCCACATGAAACGACATCCAAATTTCCAAGGTTATTTATTGCCCTCTATGGTTCCATGAAGAACCAAGTTTAATATCCATATTTCCATTTAAGGTTCAAGGTTCTTTATAGTGAAAAAATGATTATTTAGATTTTTTTAAACATTCTCCACACTAAGAAAAGAAAGGTTATTAAGAGAACCAAACATGTTTTTTCATTGGCAACCCCCAATTGGAACCCATTTTTAAGAGTGTATTTCAGAGTAAACCGAGATTTGTCCATCGGGAAACTCACAAACACACATCTTCATCTCATAAGCGTTATCACTGCACTATTATCTTACTATGACCACATATTGAGTGAGACTTCCTCTTTAATAATGTTTCTTCTCTGTCTGTCTGTCAGTCTGGAGATGGCTGTTGTTCTGTCTCACCTCATTGGCAGCCCAGACTACACTGTTGACTTTGATGCTAGCTTTGCCATTGGTGTGTGTGGCGTGCGTCTGGAGGCAGCTTGAAAGAGTTAGGAGGTGTATGGCTGCGTGAGTGTGTGTGTGACGTGGAGTAATGACTTCTGGCACTGTAATGAAGGCAGCAGGATATCCTGTGTCAGGGTTGCAGGTTAGCCCTGGCTAGATAAGGTATAATGAATGGACATGAGTGTGTGTATATGTGTCTGTCTGTCTGGGCGAGGGCTGGAGGGGGGTGCGCCAATGTCAAGAAACTGCCATATGTATAAATATAACCCACTGGCCCTCTGAAATGGTAGAAAAGTGCAAATTATCTAGCCTGAGGCGGAACTTTAAAGACAATATAGAATCAAATTGAGCTTTTTTAACACGTTCTTGGGTCTTGTTGCTCATGATTCGTCAGTCAATGTATTTTAAAGGATAGCTTTTCATTATGTTGTCAAAATATAAATGTAAATGTTTTATTCTTGGGTGTTACCAGGGCATTGCTGTGTAGTTGGTAAGGTGTTCTGGGTGGTTGCTAGGTAGATTCTTAATAGCTCAAGTAAAAAAAAAAAAAAAAAAAAAACACAAGTGAGATTCTGATTTTCCCATCTTCCCATCTTCCTGCTAAAATCACAAGTCTGATCAAATTTTCGGTAATTAAATGAAAGCTGGAAAAAAATATGATATGATTTGGCAACTAAATGAAATAAATTAATTTAAGTTGAAGTACTAAAATGGCTAAAGCTATAACTGAAATAAAAATTAATAAAGCTGTATAGAAATAATAAAAATGACAAAATCACATAACAAAATGACTACATATATATATATATTCCCAAGTGTAATACTTATGGTTATTTTTGAAATCCTAAGAATGAAGAATCATCTAAACCTCCAGTTAAATTCTGCACTCAAAAAAATAACTTGTTGGTCTAACTTAATTCAATTATGACACCTATTTCCACACAGTTGAACTGATTTATTTGAACTTAAGCTAGGTTAATTGTACTAATGAGTGAAATTCATCCTAATTGAATGAGATCACACCAGTTTCATTTGACGTATTCTGTGTATGTTTCCTGAACATAATTCATTCTTGTTGATCCAACCAGTGCTTTTTTTTTTTTTTTTTTTTGTTACCATCATGGTGAAGATGTGCGCTTGTGCTTAGGTTTTGAGTAGCTGTTGTACACAGACATACATGTTTCATTACCATTGAGAGGGGAAAAGCTGATGACCATATGTAGACTGTGTAAAATTTGTGCTGGCCCTCCAAGTAATTTATTTATATTTCTATAAAAACTAAACTAAAATAACACTTATTCATATGCTAAGTAACATTTATAGCATGCAAGTAATGATCAGATAAAGAACTTCTCATTATTGGCTTGAGCACAGTTAATGCTCGTTGAAAACAATATAAATTTGTTTTACATAGCCACCTAGAGCCTAACCACAAGGTCTACACTTCAGCATAATGGTAACCTCAAAAAATCGACATAACATAAACTCTTTTAAATGTCAAATATAACTGAACTTCAAACTTTAAAAGGTATTTCCCTTTACTAAAAAACACATTAAACAGCACTTAAGTTCAACATTTACTGTCCCAATCTTTCCCTATGCAAAGCATGCTGGGAACTAGAAATCCACTGCCCAGGTTCAATCAATGCAACATAAATGATTCATGTAGTCCCAACACAAATGGTTTAGGTTGACCTAACATTTTGCAAATTTAATTTCATTTAACATAATACAATTGAGTGCGAATGCCAATTAAGTAAAAAACTAAAGATTTGTGTTGGTTCAGCTTATTTTATTTAAATAAACTGAACAAGCAGCTAGAATCATTTTTTTGAGTGTGATGGATAAAATTTGCAATACATGATTTCCAGCAAAATATTCACTCTGTAATGCATCATATTACATTAGTTAAATGCATTCTAAAATGTTCTAAATGTGTTCCATGCCTTTCAACCTATTAAAAAAATCCATAAGCAAAATGAATAAAAATTAAGGAAAAAATTAGTCTCAGAATAATCATGTACAATCCCTGTTTCATAGCGCATCATGTGACTCTGCATTACCTTACACGCTGCGTTGGGTTTTTTTCTACTCAGCATAATAAAAGTGGCTGTTGTACGAGGTGTGCTTCTCCTCTGATCCGTGGCCAGTTTTGGATTCCAGACGTAATGTGTGCGATAAGAATCTGATTATGGGAAACTGATCCTGGATCTGACTTTAATGAACTCTAACAAGAGCTGTTAATTACAGCATGGGGACACATGTTAAAGTCGGAGGTCAACTGATGGAGCAGCCGACTTGAGTGTGAGAGGATGGAGAGTGAGTGTGAAGGAAGAGGATGTGTTTGACCTTTCTTCTGTCCGTCCCCAGTCTCCACGGCCCCCGTACATGACTGCCCTCTAGCTGCCAGACGCTCACTTCCCATTTTTATTGCCTTCTCTGCTTCGGTTTCACCATCTAAAAGTTTAACCTGTTAGATGATTAAATAGCAAAAATAACCCTAAGACTTTTTTTATGGAACAGTTTATTGAACCTTTAAACAAAAACATTTTTAAAAAAACGTTTGCATATCTGCTATCTGTTGAATATCATATTTGATACACCAAGCTTTTATGGCTCATATAGCATGATGAGGCTCATATTTGAGGAGGGAAAAAACACCTAAAAAGTAAGATTAAATTCTATTATAGCACTACTAATACAAACCCCAAATAATTATCAGTTGTCACTTATTCTTAATAATACATCTTAGTAGGATGATATTTAAATATTTAGATTGTGGGAGACAAAATATATAATGCAATGCACTACACAGACCCACAAAACACCACAACAACAGTAAGTAATGTTGGGTTTCCTTGTTTTATGGTAACTTTCCATAGACATAATGAGTTTTATACTACAAACTGTATATTCTATTCCCTAACCCTAACCCTACCAATCACAGAAATCTTTCTGCATTTTTACATTTTCAAAAAAACATCATTTAGTTTGATTTATAAGCTTCTTCACAAGGACCAAAGAAAATGCCCCCACAAGGTCGAAAATTACTAGTATTACTGTCTTTGTGGGGACATTTGGTCCTCACAATGTAGGGTTTATCAGGACCACACACACACACACACACACTTCCCCAGGATATGAGCACTGAGAGTGTGTATGCTTGTTCTTGTGTCACTGCATTAGCCATTGTGTTGGGCCGCTCTCTACAGAGGTGTCAGCTAAGCCTTCCTGTTTTACACAATGAGGGTGACAAGCACCGAGAATTCTCTCAGCGCCCCCCTTTTCTGAAGTGCTCGAACCTGAATTAGGACAGACACCGCCTGAGACGTTTGTGACGGCTGTGCACTTAAGAAATCTTTTATGTTATGTCTAATTATAAATACAGGGACAATGAATTTCAAATAAAGGCCTAATAAAATTTCATATTTAAATAGAATAGAATATAAACATGGATTAGGTACATTTTATATCAATGCGCCAACATATTTAAAATATCATCTACAGTTAGGCTTATGAAATATTAGATTTGAGAATAATTTGACATCGTTACTGTTCCTGAGGGGAAGTGGTCATTCCAAAAAATGCCATCATGTTCAACAATGGATATTGGATATTTTCGGTTTTCAAACCGAATTTCTCAATTTTGAGTAAATATTGTATAAAATATTTACTTTGTGCACATCTTATTTATTTTAAAAGAGTCTTTTATCCTTCTGAAAGAGTCTTTTAAAGTATTTTATCCTCACCAAAGCTGCATTTATATGATCACAAAATACAGTAAAACAGTATAACTGTGAAATATTATTACAATTTAAAATAATTGTTTTCTGTATAAATATTTTAAAGTGTTTATTTTTCTTCCTGTGATTGCAAAGCTGAATTTCCAGCAGCCAGTCTGCTGTTTTACATGATTCTTCAGAAATCATTCGGATATGTGGATTTGGTGCTCAAGAAACCATTATCAATGTTGAAAGCAGTTGTGCTGCTTAGTATTTTTGTGTAAACTGACACTTTTTTCAGGATTAATTGATGAATAGAAAGTTCAAAAGAACAGCAAATGCAAATCTTTTGTAAATGTCTTCAATGTCACTTTTGATCAAATTATTGCATGCTTGCTGAATAAAAGTATTAATTTTATTATTAAAAAAATATTAATAATACAATAAATTTGACCCCAAAACTTTGAAAATAGGCTATATTTGAAAATTTGTCTTAATGTCGTCCTTTGAGTATCAATCTTGTATGTGAAAAAAGTCAAACTTCTCCTCACTATGGTTTAGGATAGAAAACCACCTCAGGGTAAAGCAGGGCTGTTCACGAACATTACACTCACACACCCTGCTTCACATAAATACATACACAGGTGAGAGATAAGAACTTTCAACACAATGCGATTTTATTCTCGGCAGTGCACACAACACCTAATCAATGAAACACTTCACAAGAACCCAAACCCTTGCAAACATTCACACTTAAATAAGTGCTTTGACCCACTTTCACAGTTTTCAACTTTAGCACCACAACAAGAAGCTCAACATGTTTTCAGACCTTTATTACTATGAATAATGTGTGAATGCTTTGCGTTTCAGTCATTTGCAGGCCCCGGTTATATATGGCTGCAGAAATGGCGTTTGCTGGCGTTGTAAAATATTGATATGTTACAGGTACATGTAGGCCTGACTGCAGGTGACGTTTTATGAGATGTTCACTTTGCACACTACATCAGTCATGCAGGTTGAGGAGCTGTATAACGTAAAGGTGGACTGCATGTGTGTGTGCAGCTGCCGGTTTAAAAGGGTTTGTAGGGGAATTTCCCTCTTTTCCCTTTGTGAGAAACAAAAGTGTTCAATTCAGGGTCCGTCTTATCATATATCCTGTCGGGCTTCTGTACGGAGGGAGGAAATCACACACACACACGCACATTAAAATGAGGGAGGAATTAACCAAGAATGAATTTAGCCCACTGGTAGCATTGTTTTTGATTACCACTAAAGGAATTATGCAAATTAGGTAATTGCGCAAACGCACAAAAAGTCTTTGCTGGATGTACAAATCAAATCCCCATCTTGCATGTCGACAGTGAATGCTAAGTTGTGGAGGATGCAGCAGACCACTGTGATCTGGTGTTCTTAACAGGAATTGGGCAGCATCACTCCACCACTGCAATCTAGACACCTGAATCATCTCTTCAAAATGCCAAAAGTGTGTTTGACTGCATCGCACATCTGGATCATCAGCGGAAATAGCACTCTTCCCCATCATTTCATGAATTATTGCTGCCATTATCATTAGAAAATGTACACAAACATTTCTTTTCAAATGAATTCTAGGCAAACAGAGCACGCTTAATATAGACACGATATGCAGTAGGCCGCATTTGCATAGAAAGGAGTCATATTTGAACAGAAACTGAAGCAGACAATGCAGTGCAATTTTAACACATTTAGCACCTGATTAAGATGGATTGCTGGTAGAATCGGATGCTGGGTTTTGCACTGAAATTGTGCTGAAAAGGAATTTGCTCCCACTTTTGAATCTGAGAACTTGAAACATGTGCTCAGAGTGAAAATATATATATATATTTCTGTCATGACAACTCTCTGAGTGTTTGGCATGGTAATATGGGTATAACAATGTTGATATGTTTGGTCTGCAACGCTGCTGCTGTACAATAGGTGGAGCTGGGAAGGTGGAGGGTTTCTGAAAGCGCGCTGCACCGCTAAGGCAAATGCTATCTAAGTATATAGTCAAGTCACCTTTATTTATATAGCACTTTTTACAATGCAGATTGTGTCAAAGCAGCTTTACATTGATAACTGGTATATAATTTTGGCTGCACAGCAGCTCTTAAAAAATAATGTCAATGCAGGCAGTTCAAAGCACTGTTGAATATCAAATGTCAAGTCAAATGTCAAGTGTCCCCAACTAAGCAAGCCAAAGGCGACAGCGGCAAGGAACCCAAACTCCAACAAGTGACATCAGGTGGCAAACAAGTGGCAAATAGGTGTTAAAATGGAGAAAAAAAACCTTGGGAGAAACCAGGCTTAGTTTGGGGGGCCAGTTCTCCTCTGGCGAACAGTGCTTTGTTACGATATAGTATATAGCAGGAACCAATCAGATGTGCCCTATAGATAACAATGTGATTGCAAGTGGTGGTTGAGTTGAAGGACCTATTAGCCTGTGCCATCTAGAGTTTCATGACAGAACTTTGTATATGTACAGCGGTGCAGAAACAGTCTTCCCAATATATAATGCTAAAAAGCAATTCATTATAAATGTGACTGCATGAGCCACTTTTAAAGCCACTGTAAAATATTTATGCACATCTGTTGAATTTTATAATAAAGCGGCAAGTTGAAACATTACTTGGAAACTATAAACAACCATAAAGAATGGCTAAATCACTCCCATTATAATCAACAAAACTGTTTGCACTCATCATTTGGTTGGGTGTGTATGTGTACCTGAAACCAGGTTAGTTAAGTTTCTGTCTATTTCATTGTCTTTGTCTCCCTTCTTTCTGTCTCTGATTAGCTCCATGTCGAGGTTAGAGGTCATCTCACTCTCCCAGTCTTGCCATGCTTTCTTTCCTTTCATTCTTTCTGTTCTTCTTCAGCTACAAGACTTATCAGCACAACTAAAATCACGTTATGTTACTCACTTATGCCCATTTAGCCTGTGTAGTTGTCGACATTTTAGAAATACAGCTTGGCTCAAGCTGTTTAGCACACTTATTCTTCACCTTGTGACTCAAACACTCCCCGTGGCACATGTGTGTGTGTGTTTTTGTACCAGCTCGTCTGCAAAGGCAGTTCCTCACACCTGATGGGAGTAATTGGGCTCTTAAAACGGCACAGAGGGGCTCCTTAACCCCAAAGCAGACTCGAGAGCCGTCCCTCTGGTATTTGACCCTTCAAACTTTTGGGAGAGCAGAGAAAGAGAGAGAAAATGGGCCTGAAACTTAGAAGGGAGAGTGAGATAAGAGGAAAAACCTTACCTGATTTCAAGTCGCCCCTGGATTTGAATGTATCATGTCACGTCTGCATGCTTGTATTGTAAAGAGCTTAACTGATTAGAATAGGAGAGATAAGTTTAGTCGCAACGCACTGCTCACTTGCAGTGTTGCAGTATTAGTTCAGATATTGCATTTACCATTGCTAATTTCACAGGCAAAGTCCAGTCATTTCAATAGGAATCTGGCAATCTGGAGTTTCGAGTGAGGGCGAAAAAGTTCCCCATGCAGATTTCGCTTATGTTCAACTTGGTTACATGAATTTGCCACATTGACCAACAGAGATCTGCTCGGTTTGATAGTGACTTCTGTGTAAGCTGTGCTTCACACATTGCTACTCTATTGACATGGACAGTCAACCTATTTTTTCTGTTGAATTTCGCCAAAATTCCTCTTATGTCACCAGACATTTATTCAACATAACAGCTGGTTTTCCAGCAAGGTGTCAGTATGACATTGGTTAGGCTGGGCGCCTGCGCGATTGATGTATGTTGCTATGACACCTGATTTTGGAGAGTTAAGGGTTTTTCACATTTCTCATCTTTGGCTCACTTAATTTATTTTAAATGTAGATGCTCAAATAAAGAGCAACAACCGTCATGATGCGGCGGGGACATTTATTTCAGGCGCATCTACACCGCAGCGAAATGAAAAAATCTCAACTTTTCAGAATGCCACAAGCCCATTGCAGGTGATGTGACAATCAACCAATTAGCTTTGCCCTTTCCATAACAACATTGAAAGCTGAGCCAAGATGGACGAACAGCTGATCATAGCTGTACAGGGCGGGTTTTTTATTTCTCATGTCCATAAATATATTTAGTGCAAGTGCTGGAAATACATTTATCATATGCAGAAACTTCTTGGCCCATGACTGCTTATCAATGGCAGTCATCTTGGGAGCGCTTGTTCCCGAGCGCTTTGGAAATAAGGAGAAAGTGGCACAGCTGACGTTTTCCACACAGACATGACGTGAACGGCCCCTTACACGCATTTCTGGTTCAACATATTTTGTTGATCCTGGAACAACATCCTTATCCGAAAATTTAATCCTAATCATATCATTAACTTAACCCTACCCACATATGATACCCCTAAAATCAGAGGGAAATGATAGGTGAATAACACTGATGCAGAAGCACCTAACCTTGGTTTTAAGCCTAAACTTGACATAAATTGTAAACTTGTCTCTTAAATCTGATTGTTTGATTGGAATGTTGTTTCAGGATCAACATAGATGTTGATCCTGGAACATGCTGTACTTGTGCGTGAGGGAGAAAAAGTTCCCCATGCAGATTTCATTCTTGTTCAAGTTGGTCGCATGAATTTGCTGCATTGACCAACAGAAAGCTCCTTTGAAGTGACTTCTTTGTGAGCGATGCTTCATACATCGCTACACTATTGACAGTCAAGTCACCTTTATTTATATAGCGCTTTATACAATACAGATTGTTTCAAAGCAACTTTACAGTGATAAAAGGACAATGATTTAATGATGAGAACACAAAAAAGCAGCTCTAAAAAGAAAATAGTGTCAATGTTCAGCTGAAGTCAATTATCAAATAGGTCATCAATTATTAAATTAGTTAATTTCATCTATAAAGCAGTTTTCCAGCAAGGTGTCACTAAGACATCAGTTAGGCTGGGTGCCTGAGTGTTTCTATGCAGTTGCTTGGGTGTTCCTATTGCTATCCTTTCATGTAAGTCTGATTTGACTATTTAACCTGTTCTATCATCCACCATGCAAATCATTTGATCTTATTTATTCTGAAAACTAAAAGCACAGAAAGCCACAGCCGATTTAAGTTATGATTTGTCTGTAGCACATGAACATGCAACATGCCAAAGTTGAATACTTAGAGGTTTGTTCAAATGCCATAGTAATTGTAATGCTTGCCATAGCAAACACCACTAATTTATACATAGGTTATATTTCTCTTATTACGATGTGTGTAAATCACTGTTGCACCTGGAGAAACATTGTTTGCAAACCCTTTTACAGCCCCAATACCTCCACCTCTCCTTGGAGAAACCTGTTTCTCATCGTTTAATAAAGCGTGAGTGATACCTATGGTTAGTCTGTTTAGACAGATGAGTTCAACCTTACTTCAATATGCATATTTGTGAATGAATGGGCTTGTGTTCAGTGTACCGTATTGTTCTTTTCAACGTTTCATTAGATTTCAGTGACAGCTGGAAATTTGCATAACATCATCAGGAGTCTTTACAGGTAAAAGACAGCACCAGAATGTCTGGGTATGGCTTTAGAACATAATTTCAGCTATCCAAAACGACATACAGAAACACATAAATTATTTTTATTATTATTATTATTATTATTATTTACAATTAGATAAAGTGTAATACAAAGAAATGAGAAATAAATTGACACCTTTGCACTTTTAAAAAACAAATTGAAACTGTCCGTTTTGAAACAACTCCTTTATCTTGATTTAAATCCTTGTTCATTTGCGGTACTTGAAATGTGTATATGGGTGAATTATTCTAAAAGTGTTGTTCAGCTTTCTGTATTTGACCGCAGTAGATGTGAATGTGTCCCTAACTAGCTTTAACGAACTTCACACATGTGTCTTACTCTCTCACAGCCAACACCGCTTCTGAAACAGTAATTTATCAAGTACATGAAGAAATCACCATAATAAGATATAATACTTCCCCATTCACAGGTACCCATTTGAAGATTATGCTATTTTAACACACGATCAACGCCAATGCATTATACTTGTTTAAAGTGTTCATAAGTGGATAGTAAACATGAACTTTGTTTTTTAGAAAATGTACATATTCATTAAAAACCATTTTTACTACTTTGTTTAAAATTATTATACATACATCTTTCATGAGCCCATATTAATTGGTTGGCCACATACAATGCTTGTATGTTTAAAAATCATTTGCCACAATGTAGGACTGTTAGTAAAGGCAAAAGTTGATTACAATAGATTTATCTACTTTCCTGTATATATTTATATAAATTCCAACCTAAAATGTTGATATTGACAGTATTGGAATTTGATTGCATTTTTTATAAAAAAGATGTTATGCATTTCAGTGTTTAAAGCATTGTGAATGGCTTTTTAATTATAAGGCATTATGGATAGCATTATTGGGCATTTATACATGTGCTCCCAGAGAAACGTTATCAAGAAAAAATATCACTTAAGCCGTATGATTTGTAAATCGCAACATTTAGAGTTCAGCAGAATTTGCTTTCTGTCCTAAGCTGATCACAGCACAGTTTTCACTCTGAATTCCTCATATATTTATTCACCTTCTTGCCTATATTATCTTTCCCATCTGTATTTTGTGACTATGTGTAAAATAAACAGAATTGAGGGTTCATGTACACATAATGACCTGTTATTAAAATTGTGTGTGTGTGTGTGTGCGTGCATGTGTGTGTATTTGCGAATATGTGTGTGTGTGTGTGTGTGTGTGTGTGTGTGTGTGTGTATTTGAGAGGTACAAACACACACAAATGTACAGACATACAATCATTAACAAGCATTCCTACCTGGAAAATGTTTACAAAACCCTTTTATGATGATTTTTTTCACAAAAACGTTGTACTGTAAGAAGCAATGCAATTTTATGAAAAAAAAAACAACAACAAAAAAACCCCCACAAAATTAAATATTTGATTGCAAAATGACTATGAAACTTCTTTGTCTTGATTTAAATCCGTATAGATGTTCCAAATACAGCCTACTGTGAGTGTTAATGTGCTGGAATATAATCACTCTGGAGTTCAGGTCTAACATGGGCCCAGAGACAGATTTATTAGCATGGATTCACGCTACTTGTGTGGATATTCCGTTTCTGTCTTAATCGCTCACGGCACACTTGATATTTGGTTTCAACTTCATAGAGCTGAAGCAAACATTTACACAGAGTTTCTGTTTTCAAAGAGGGACTCCACAGTTTTCAGTGGCATTTCTCACTTTTGCTGGGTAATATATCAACAAAAGAGCGCCGTAAATCTCACGAGAGAACAGCGTCCACTCTCCTTCCGGTCATTTCCTGACATCCTGTCTCACTTTGCCTCTCTCAGTCTCTCCATCTCTCTCTCCATTTCCCTTGACAAGAAACCAGACACCCCAAACTCTACTTCCCTAGTAGTGTCAGGTTAACCAAAGTTAATCAACGTGAGCCTCTGAGACTTCACACAGCATTGAAGACGTCTTCAATGTTTAAATCCACCCTTTCGATGTATAACAATGTGAGCAGAGAGGAAAGAAATAGATTCATGTAAACTACAGATAAAGTAAATATATTTTGATTACACTTCATTATGATAGTCCGCTTTAGTCATTCTACTTTGCAACTACATGACAACTAACTCTCATTATTAGTAGACTGTTAGGGTTAATAGAATAAGTTGACATGTATTTGCAAAGTTACAGGTTGTAGTCTGTAGAATGATGGTTAAAGTGTTAGACTTGATGCATATAAGCAGATATTAACCAAACAGACTATTAATCCTCTAATGACTAGTAGTTGACATGTAGTTGCAAAGTTACTTACAGATAGTAGAATGTCTATAGTGGACTGTTGAAATTAAGTGTTACCTATATTTTTTGCCACTAACTTTTGTGGATTTTATTTTTCATTTCCTATCCCAAGACATAACAAATTATAAACAGCATCATCATGGGTTCGATGGTCCAATTTAGATGGTATCATGGGTTTGATGGTCACGTCACACGTCAACTTATTCTACTAACCCTTACCCTAACAGCCTACCACAGTCTACTATTCTAACGAGAGTTAGTTGACATGTAGTCGCAAAGTTAGTTATAGTTAGTAGAGTGTCTAAGGTGTACCATCACAATAAATTGTTACCTCATGTTTTCCTCCTTTATATGACGTCCATTATATATTACATCTCTTATCGCTGTAGTTGACTGTCACTGTCTGCAGATGCTTTAATGACAGCACCCTGCATTGTGTTTCTCTGTCTCCAGGTAATGGACAACATGGGCAGTGTGAAGTTCTGTCTGGATGGGTCTCTGGAGGCCAGTGGGAGTTGGCTCAAATATGTGCGCACAGCCCCTTCCCATGAAGAGCACAACCTAGTCATGTGCCACATCAGCGAAGATCAGGTGAGCTGTTATTCTGTCACTTCTCTTTCTTGTCATCCCCGCTCCCTGATTGGTTGTCTTCTACTCCCTCAAGCTGTTGTATAAACAGTGTGCAACAAGTGTCGAGTATACGTTATAACATTTTCAACACTCTCAAATGTATCTAATATGATAAACAGAGCTGTGTTACCTCATACTCATGACCTGAAAAGCGGAAGCGGCGCCGGCGACTGTGGCATAATAAAAGTTTCGCTGCTCGTGAGGCGTGTGTTGTGCAATCGCTCCAGTGGCCTCGTTCAGCTCCACAACACTCGGTCCTGCTCTGCTTCATGCTACAGTAACGTTAATAATCGCATCCATGAACATGATTTCTTCCCGAGTCCTATCTCTATTCTTTTGGTGAAGACCACATGTCCCAAGTTTCCGCTCTCAAACTGGTGTCATCAAGCTATGCCTTTGTTTTAGCGACCTCTAGCGGACAGAATTCTTACATACTGCACCTTTAAGTAATGCGATCTGAGAGGTCATTGCAATGACTATATTTACAATCCAGCTCAACCTAAAGCACCTTGTTTTCTTACTACATAATAAAAATTTAGTTACCATAAAAAAAAATTTTAATTATTAAAATATTAAAATTAAGTGCAACCCAAAAGATATAGTCCTGACATTTTTTTTTTATATTAAAGGATACATTTAATTGATTACAAATTTACAAAAACATTTTATTTCAAATAAATGTGTTTTCTATTCATCAAAGAAACAAGTATCATAATTTCTACAACAAAAAGTTCAACTTCAACATTGATAATAACAAAGGCTTCTTTAGCAGCGAATCAGCATATTCGAATGATTTCTGAAGGATCATGTGACACTGAAGACTAGAGTGATGGCTACTGAAAATTCAGCTTTGCTATCCCAGTAATGAATTACATTTTCAAATATTTTTTTTAAAATAGAAAACTGTTATTTAAAATGATAAGAATATTTCACAATATTATTGTTTTTACTGTATTTTTATCAAATAAATGCAGCCTTCTTGAGCAGAAGAGACTTCTTTCAAAACAAAAGAAAAGTAAAATCTTACACAAAATTTTGAACAGTAATATGTCTGGAAAGTTTAATTGACCAATTGGCATTCAAGGCCAAAACTATTTATAAATCAGTTTATGATGTATATGACTAATATATCCGCACAACAATACTCCTACAGTGAATGGATCAATTCTAAAATTGCAGCAGAGCGTTTACTGCAGTCATAAATGTACGCAGATTATCAATATGTATTGCGGGAGCACGGTTTATTATCACATGCTTATTTTGGTAGTTGCTATTGAAATACAGTTATCATATAATAGGATGGGGGACCTACAGTTTAATATATGAGCCTTTTTTGAGAGTACTAGCAGACAGTCCCCATCAAGTACATCCTGTGAGAAGCTTGAAGAGACAGTGAGCACATGTTACTGTCAGGAAGATGAGGACAGGGCCTGCTGCTGTCAAGATGTCACCACTTAAAACAATAGATAAATACAGCCTATTGTTTGATGAAGGCTGTTCCCTGTCTTTGTCAGAGGAAGTGACTCAGGAGTCATTTACAAGAATTACGTACAAAGCGAGTTTGGACACTCCTGAATCTTGCAATCCACTGTCTTCAATTATTTGCTTCCTTTGAAAAGACGAGCAGTTGTCTGTTAAGATAAGATATCTGATCTCTCATAAAGCTGGAGATCTCATAACAGGCTCGTTGTCTAGCAGGAAAGATTGCAGCGTGTTTACTGTACGTAGGGCTTTGTTCAGTCAAATCCTACCAGGAATTTTGTTGGTGCAACTGCGGAGGTCTTAATCTGATCATGAAGCTCTTGTGTAGTAGTTGTTGTTGAGTGTGGATTGTTTCCTTTGCTTACATGATATCTAACTGATTACGTGAGGGGGTCCTTGGTGGTTGCCTTATCTAGCTTGAGCTCACTTTCTTGTTTAAAGGAACAGGTCAACCAAAAAATGAAAATTCTGTCAATATTTCCTCACCCTCTTGTAATTACAAACTTTTATACAACAGTTTGTTCTGGTTCTCGAATATGATTGGCTGAGAGGCTTTTCCAGTCATGCGATATTCTACCAGTATCACCACAGGAACTATTTGTATCACTTTTTGTAGCATTTCTCACGGCGAGTGTCATGGCGGACGAGCAAACCCACCATAATTTTACAGTTACTACTGTTTTTGTGTCACGGAATGTAGTTTTAAGGTTTTTCTAGGCCAGAATGTAGTTATTTAGACCTCAAATATGTGTGACAAACATAGCGACAATATTTTTTTGAATTTTTTTCGGAGATGCGAGTGGCCACATGTTCATTATGGGTAAATCAAAAGGGCAATCTTTGGTCTTATTAATCTATTACTTGTTCCAGAGCAAATGGATTTGGCTGAGGGCAAAGTTAAGTTTCATAACTTTATATTTTTATTTAACTGAAATCCTGCACTTTAACTAGAGTGCTGCTTTTGTACTTTTGACTGAACTGTTTGCTTGTGTTTAATTCCTATTGTACAAACATCTTATAATTTTATAATGGCTAACATTGTGTAATTAAATATTTTTCAATAAATAATGTTTTTTTATAAATTACATGTCATATTTGATATTGAGAAAGGGTCCATTAGTGATTATGATTTTGATTACAATGAAAGTTACATTATCGCATAATTAGATGGCAGCAAAGACTGTCTTTATGAGTGAGTCCGTAGCAAAGACTTTTATATTAAAAAGGACTGAAACAAGGTTGTAAACAAGGACATAGTTTTTACTTTAAAGAATACCTTTTAAGACACAACTGACAAATGCACTGATTTGTGCTGTAATGGGAAATCCCCTTAATTATTAAAAGGACAAAGATATTGCTTTCTTCAGCAGACATTCAAACTGATTATGATTATAAGACTGACCTGAAGAATATCAGCTAGATGCAGGTAATGCACTCGCTTAGTCAATCACTCTTTCATAATACTCTACTCTACATAATACAGTAGCTTCAATGAAGCGGATCAACGTTCCTTCATTGCTAGTTCTAAAGTGACATTTTAGAATTAGTAACAGAGGCTCGGGCTCATCTGTTAAACTGTCAACTTGAGATTTGAATCCATGGATCCGAATCAGAGCCGTGCTGATATGGAGCGATATTGCACGGCAACTAGTGTGATATTGCTCATGTATGCCTTTATTTCTTCTGCAAAAGGCAGAATGTCCTAGCAGCTCTTTTCTATACAATGAAAAAGAATGTGGACGGAGACAGTGAAGCTCCATTGATGACAAAAAAAAACAATAAAACACCATAAAAGGTGTCTAAACCACTTGTACGCTATACTCCAAATCTTCTGAAGTCATTTGATAGCTCCGTGTGAGGAGGAGATCTAAAATTTAAGTCTATTACATATTCCCATACACTCTCTCTAGTAATGTTAACAGAACGTTCATTCCAAGTTATCAGTTCTTTACAAATGTGCTTAAAACTTTAGCTCAATTTTTTTAGATCACTCAGAAACACCGTTTTAATGGGAACATTAGCAAAACGTTCTTCGGACACATTTTTTCTTACCTGGGGTAACTCTCAAATCTCATTTGTGTTCTTGGACATTCAAATGTGGCACCTCAAGATTCAATGAAGCACGAAATCTAATGATGTTTTTTATGCCAATGCTTCTTGTGAGTAAATGATGACAGAATTTTCATTTTTGGCTGAATTGTTCCTTTAAGTGTCCCATTTTGGGGGGTGTTTTAGATTGTATGCATAAGTGGATCACTTTCCTTGTTATTATTCTGCCACTTTTAGGCTGTTTGTCTCCCTTAAAACAAGCTGATTGACTCGTGGAACAAGTCAAAGTCTTAGCTTTTGTCTCTTGACTAACAGGGGCAACTAGTGTGGCCATCGTAGTTTTAGACGCTGACACATAAAACACAAGGCTAACAAACAGGGGAGGACAGGAGGAGAAGAGGGACAACCTCTGAGACTGACAACCACCAATTGACTTCAGCTACATAACCCAATCATTAAAGTCGTTTCACTTCAATGAGCGGCCACCGCTGGGCCCACAGGAGAATAATATCTCCAGCTAAAATCGCCCCACTAAATACATGGTTTCTATTTACTTTCTCCCTACTTCGGTTGTTTTTTTTTCCTTTTTTTACCCCTTTTCTTATCTTTTGTACACATTTTAGCCAGTCTTACGGACAACAGCCTATTATTTATTCAGAACGGCGACACAATGCAAAAATGCATAATTCATTGAACTTTGTACTTTGCTTTTCTATTTGAGCATGCACAATGCATGAGCCGTATGGAAATATGCACACGCCCAGCAAATTCTGATGTGCCTGTAACCTTTTAAAATCAACCTGGATCATTTATTTACTTGTTTACGCATTTGTCTTTTGTGTTCGGGCCCCTGAAAACACGACTCAACTGTTGTAGTGGTGCATTTCACAGTTTTAGGCCTTATGTTTTAATGTCTTTTTTTATGTTATGGCTGTCATTTGAGGTGTGAATGGTTCTAAATAGCAGTTATGTGCTGTAGCAGGGCGAGGGTGTTAGTTACAACACTCTGCTTTAAGAAAAAAATATTGTCTTGTGTTATTATAAAGGGTGCAAAATTAACTCTGAGGGTGAAAACCAATCAAAAAAAAGACAAAAAGAACACTTTCATATGTGTAAAAAGTATGTTTTTTAAAGAATGCTTTGGACCACATAATCTGATGTTATCAACTTGCGCTGAGAAAGTGTAATCCGGTTTTTGGACCAAACTAAGAGACAATAGGCATAAAGCTGGTGGACGTATTCTGGCTTTTGCACAATGGCGTGGTCCATTCAGCAAGACTGTTGACCTCTGACCCCCCTCCCTCATCTCTCAAGATGCACTTAAACTGTTTGTCAGAACAACTGAAGTGCACAGCCAGATCTGCCATGCCATAGCCTTCTGTTTCTGAAGCGCTGAGGACGTACTCTCTCTCACACACACATACACACGCGCTCATGTTGGGTTTCTATGTTTTATGGGGACTTTCTATAGATATAATGATTTTTATACAGTACAGACTGCATAATCTATCCCCTAACCCTACTAAAAAAAAAAAAAAAAAAAAATCATTATTGATTTATAAGCTGTTTTCCCCATGGGGACAAAAAATATCCCCACAAGGTGAAGGATTTCTTTGTGGGGACATTTGGTCCTCATAAAGTAGGGTTTACCAGGACTACACACACGCACACACACACAAATCCCACAATTATAAGATGGCAAAAATATTTCTGTTAGTCAAAATTTGATCTTATTATGACATTTTATGAGATTTTCATGGTAAAAAAATAATTTTGTATTAAAAAAAAATAGAAATAACTGAAACGTATATGTAACACTTTCATAACAATTGTCAAACAAGCTGAAACTGTCTGCATTCAATTACTTATTAGCTACTGACTGATAAATGCAATATAAGTTATATACATGTTTGCTAGAGAGGAACTTGTAAAAATCCCTGACGTCTAGTCATACAGTTTAGTTTTTATATGGTTTTGGCATTTGATCAAAGAGTTGCCTAAGATATAATGAACTTTGTTCTGATCTTGTCTTAGTGAATCATGTCAGAATCAGAATTATATCAGGCGAACAAGCACACCCAAACAAAAGTTATTTTTACATTTGTATTTCCACATATTCACATCAGTTTGTGTCTGCTTGCACTTATATGAATGTGTGTGTGTGTGTGTGTGTGTGTGTGTGTGTGTGTGTGTGTGTGTGTGTGTGTGTGTGTGTGTGTTCATGTGTGTGACAGACAGGGGATTATTGTCACCTAAGTGATGGATGATGCATCGGCCCCCAGCACTTGAAAGCATTGTGAGGGGGTCAAGATGGCCCTCTCAGTGCTGTCAGATCCTGAAAAGATTTACTGTAGAGACAGCTTAGCCCCATCATAATAGATTGCTTTAGGGGTGAAAGGAAGGCATTACCATGAACCCAGAGCAAATGAGAACTGGTCATAGGACTACAGCACAATTTGACATCCAACTTTTATCTTTTAGATCAATGTTTCAGTCTGTTTGCTTAGCAATTAAATATTGAAAGTTTACCACCTGCACCTTGATACTTTTTTGTCATTTGTGATGTAATTATTTTATAAATGGAATTCCGATGATTGGAATTATTTGTACATGGTTTATATTATGTGTTCATATATTCTTTTTATTATTTCTTGATTCATTGACTTTAATAATATACATTTGAGTTGGCTTAAAAAACTGACAATAACAAACAGTTATAATATTAGATAATATAAGATGTACAAATTATAATTTTCAGTTGAAATGAAATCAGTCGTTTAATTTCATCAATGTGTAATAACCATATTTAGAAGCAATAAAAAACAAACTCTCCTCTGAAAATATGTGATAATTAATTAAACTAAAGTTAAATAATTAAAACTAAAACCTATAGACCTATTATAATAGTATAATACATTAAATAATGCAGGCTACAGTGTATGCTTTATTGTCATGTGTGGATGAAATTATTACTATTATTCATATAAAAATGGAATAATTGGAGAACAACAACCCGCAAAAACGCCATTAATCTGTATCAATATCAATATAATAGGTTACACATAGCCTAATATTCACGGAATGGTTATTCATGAACGGGTTATTCAAGATTAAACTGTTTTTGTTGTTGTTGAATATGACAATTAAGCGTCTCGGGCGACATAACGTGTTTCTGTCGGCGCAAATATTGAATTTAGTCCTTCAAAACGCAAATACAATTCGTTTAAAATGTCTGCTAAATGTCTGTGGCAGAAGGCAGCGAGTAAAAACAGGTGTATATATTTAAAGCCCCGTGGAAAACATCGCGCAGGGCACGGCTCGCGCTCAACCCAACAGTTGATGTATTTTTTACATTTTCATTAGCTGGGAAAGATACATTTTCCATCAATAATAGATTCATATGGTGGTCAGAGGAGGAGAGGACATGGGGAGGGGTTCAATCCTTTTGGTTGGAGATAAGAGAGGAGGAGTGGCCGATAGAGAGAATCACTAATGAGCGCGACTCACCTCATCAAAGACGCGCGTGTTCGGACTCTGTCTAGCGCTGCTGTCGCGCGCAGTGTCATGATACTATGGGTTGCGTGCTGAACTCTACGGGACCAGAGCTGCTATTACAACTGGAGGCTTTGAGATCCACCGCTCAACAACTAGCCCAACTTTATCAACTCTCGGGAAAGAAAAAGGTCAGATATGCACTTACCTTCGTTTAAATGTAAATGTAATGTTAATATTAACAATAATAATAGCTGTGTTATACATCGGCCACCCCTCTTGAGCGGCAAACCGATGCCTTGGCCTACTTTTGTAACACACATTAGAGTTGTCACAACATTAGAGCTCTGAGATGAAGTTTGTGCAGGTTTTTAGCTGTATGTCTTGATTTCGGAGAGGGGCCCAGATCAGCAGCTGTTTCCTAGCCCTGAGCGCCCTCATGAGGGAGCAACTGGTATTGTCATTTTCAGTGTGTGAAGAGTCTGTGGTGTCTTTTATTCCGAGTCAAAAACGCTGGGCTAGTTCTTTTATTGTATTATGATTATAATTTAAGTGTATTTAGTTAAGTTGCACTCTAGAAATAATTTATTTTACAAAATAAACGCAGGCTTTTAATATATTATTAAAGTCAGTATTTCGGTTGAAACACACAGCAGATGTGGTTTGTCATCACAGTGCGCTCTTGAATGATTTTAATTGTGATTCATTTAGGAAAGTTTGCAGCAAAACAACTGACTTAACTGAAAAATTGATAATAGACCGCGATAATAAAACTGTATTTACTATTTAGATTTTATGTTTAAAACAGATAGCTACAAATACAAACATTTACCCTGAATGAACAATTTCACTATATCAGGCTATACGGAAATCTACACATTAATTGTCGCACGTGTAACACAATACTATCATGGTTTTTGTATTTTAAAAACAATAAATTATTTATTTGCGTGCGTGTTTCATTTGATTTATTAAATTAAAAACGAAAACACATCGGATTAACTAGTTACATTGTTATTACTACATTTAGGCTAAATGTCAAAATTCTATTTATATTATTTTATTATTGTATTCTTTAATTTCACCTAATTTTATTAGAGGGATTTTCGTGATGCTCTGGTTTATTTTGTGTGCGTGAGTTTTCATGTATTTCTTGTTGGCCTTCGGTCAGTAAATTACCGAATGAATCATGGGCGATTTCAAATGCGCTTTGCATTTAATAATTACTGATTTATCTGTTTATCCTCTTCTTTCTGATTGTTTGCCGTGTGTGTGTGTGTGTTTTTTTTTTTTTTTTTTTTTTAATCCTTAAAAACGTTATAAATTGGTTATATCAATTAATATTACTGCTTTTACAGTTGCTATGTTTAAAATAAAGCCTTATTTCTCTAAAAAACACTGATGATGATGATGATGATGATAAAAATAATGATAACAATAGCAATAATAATAGCCAAATTGAAGGTGTTTTTTGTTGTTGTTTTAAAAAAGCTTACGCGTTTTTATTCTCTCTTTGCAGATCTATTATAAAGCTATTAGAGATATTGAAATAGGGGAGGAGTTACTGGTTTACATGAAGGACGGAGTTTTCCCCGAGGGCTCAATGGCACCGAACCTGGAAGGTGAGATTAATGCAAGTCATTAGGCACTCTTTTAAACAAACTCACACAGACCACACTCGTTCACCTCTGCCAACAGTTTCTAAGATGCTTTATGTGGCCTTTGCATGTCTTGTTGTTACACAAAGTTCGGCAATATTAAGAAATATTCGAAATATTAAAGTGCATTTCAGTGCATTTTTAAAGTGCCCAGAGCCAACAGAACTTGTATTCGAGGAACTTTAGAATGAAATTGCCGCACTATAGAAGTTGCTGCATGTGTAGTTATTTTTGGTGGCTCATTACATTTATAAAACAATTTTTTTACACACACGTGTGTGTGTGTGTGTGTGTGTGTGTGTGTGTATATATATATATATATATATATATATATATATATATATATATATATATATGTATGTATGTGTATGAATGTGTATGTTTATATATATATATATATAATTGCATATATACAGTATAGATATAATCACATATATACAGTGTGTACTGTATATAATTGTCGTCTATATAAATACACACACATGCTTGTATATATTTAAAAATATTGATATAAAATTCATTTATATTTATATATAATATAAATTCTATAAATATATATACATGCAAATATTTGTTAAATATATACATGAGAGTGTGTACTTATGTAGACATAATTATATACAGTACACACGTATATTATGTAAACTCGAACTTTTGGATGTGATTTAATCATGATTCACTAATTTGACAGCACTAATATATATTTATATATATATATAGAGAGAGAGAGAGAGAGAGAGAGAGAGGCTGCACTGTACACAGTGGCAGTGTTTATTGTGTTTTGTTTTGTTTGTTGTCTCCCTTTTTTTTTTTCTAAATCCGTTTCTAATTCCTTATTTTAATTTTAAGCAGAGGTTGTCACTTGTAGTTTCCTTATGAAAACAGAATGTTGGCAATTTTGAAACAAGCTCATAATCTTCTGAATCTTTTTCCGAGTGATCTGGTAATTTTGTATTTGAAGCTCAGAGTAGTTGATACAGACTAGAAAATTGCAAAGGCACTGAAGTGTGTCACAGCGCAGCAGTCACTCTCCAACACATGCAAAATGTTTTATCTGATAGAGATGTGTCCTCAGATCTCCCTGCCAAAAAGGCAAGAAGAAAGCTCTCTGAGAGAAAGACCTTGGCTAGGAGAGACAGGGACGCCAAAAGATGCAAGCCAGGCTCCACTCAGACAGATCAATTCAGAGAACAAAAGAAAGGAAATGTAGAGTAGAATGAACACGGTCATCGAAGAGGAGTCAGATGAGAGGCTGAGAGAGACAGACAGATAGAGAAAGACAGAATGAGAGCTCTCTACATCTACCTCCTTCTCATGGCTTATCGGTGGTGGAATTTGGAGTGGAGTTAGAGGAGTCTCAGGGGACCTCACCCATGCTCACAGATTAGCCGCTAAACTGCACATAATTGTGTTCCCCCTACGTCTCTCCAAGAGCTATTAGTTTCCCATTCCCTGTCTTTTTCCCCAACATTCCTGCCTTTGTCATTAGTGCTACTGATGGGACGGAGAGATAGTGTCTTAAATTCAGTACAGAAATTAAATCTGCACAGAATTTTTTTCATGACTTTTTTCACTTTAGTTTTCCCCCGTAAAGGCCTCTTTGAGGTTACAAGAGAAGTTCATTCAAAATACTCATTTATTTTGCAGGAAGTCTATGAGCATTGCCATGGAGTGTGTTCCGTCAATACGTGTCATTACACAGAACTGAAAAATAAAGCAGAATATGTGCTGCAATTCTTGTTAAAACAGCATCGATGCAACCATTTCATGGGCTTTGCTTTCAAAATATTGAGTCAAAGAATAATGAATGTCATCAAACTTGGCTTGATCTGGGCCGTGCATGCAGTATATCAGAGTTATCAGTGAGTTTAATTTGAGGATGGTGATAGCTAATGCAGCAAACTTTAGTACCTTAGAATGACTCCAGGGTTATCTGTGAACTTGGCTGTTGTATCAGGATATCATTAAGGATAAAACAGCCACGTTTTTAGCCATTTAACCCCGGGTCATATGACTCCAAAGACAAATTTTCAGTCTAAAGCAAGTCGAAAACCATGACTTTTTTATCTTTAATCATGTTATCTCTTTACTGTTTTATGTCATTTTTTTTTAAGGTTTGTAAAATAGTATTGATCTTAAACAATGCGTTGTACAATACTTGATAGCCTTACACTTAGCCAACGAAAATAAGCTTACTATCAAAACTACAAGCATTTTTGGATGTTATGCATTTGATAATAAAACAAAAAAGTATTTGTACTCCTAAGCTAGATTTCCAGATGTATACATTTCATTACATTAATGATATACAAAATATCAAAACAAGTGGCATCTGCAAACAAATACTGCTAGAGCTTTTCTTAGAACTAACATAAACTAAATTTTTGAAAGCAGCTGGTGTTTCAGTGATTTTTCCTAAAGTTCATACAGGTGTCCTATAGAGTTACCACAGGTGCAGTTCATCAAATTATCTATGGACGTGTTCCACTAACATCTGACAACCAGAAAGTGCTCAAATATTTTTGTTTTCATTTTAAACAGTATATCTATTGTTTTATAATTTAAAACCTTTTTCTGTGAGATGTCCTGCTGGAAAAGTAAAGTATTTTGTCATCTAATGTAATGACATTCAGACATTTTTAAATGTGGCTTAAGTTTCAGAATACGTTTTGTGGACTTATTCTACAGACTGTACCTTTTTTTTTAATTGAAATTTTCCTTATAGTTGTTATTCATGAGCAATTGTATGACGCTGTCCCAACAGATGAGCAGATGTACCGCTGTGAACACTGTGATGAACTCTTTACATCAAAGCTGGAGTTACGGCGGCATCAGAAATACTCCTGCAGTAGCAGCAACTCTATCTTTGACTCGCTAAGCGAAGACTTCAAACAGGAGCGCGAAGACAGCGATGAGCCAGTGCACGAGTGCAAAGACTGTGAAAAGATCTTCCCTAGCGAGTACAGGTCAGCACGCTCCACCATACTGCACTAATTGTTGTAATTATCCACCAAGCTTTAGGTAACCCCTACTGTAGCTGTTGGAATAATAAAAAAATAAATAAAAAAAAGGGAAAAATGTTTTCTAATGTTTATTTGTCTGATCTGCGTACATCAGTGGTTTTTAACTGGTTTTGCTTTAAGACCCAGATTTTACATTGTACCAGTGACCCAACACAGAACCAAAATTGTTTATTGCACATGTGTATGTTAAATGTGTATGATAAACATGCGTACAATAAACTTGTGCATGAGTAATATGTTTATCTTACAAAGGCAAACAAAAATGTCTTAAGAATCAAACACTGAAATTTACTACAATTACAATGAGCCACATAGATAAACATTATGAAAAATTAATAACGTGACAGACCGCAAAGGAAAAGATCATTTGCCTAATTTGGCTACCAAGTAAAAGATGTTTTTTTTTTTTTTTTTAATGAGTCCGAATGTGCTTTGATGTCAAAAAAGAAAAGAAAACACCCTTTTAAAAGATTTTACTATTCTAATTATACTTATGCTTAGTTATATTATTTGCATTTACAATTCTTCGATGTGATATGCAATCTTATCAGAACAGGCCAGTTCAGAACCACTGGCCTACATGGTGGTCACAGAAAATTTTTACGGTGTTCTCATTTATTCTTAGTCTCGGGCAGCATATGATCGTGCACACAGAAGAGAGAGAGTATAAGTGTGACCAGTGCCCTAAAGCTTTCAACTGGAAATCCAACCTCATTCGCCATCAGATGTCACATGACAGTGGCAAGCGCTTTGAGTGTGAAAACTGTGATAAGGTAGGTTACTGCGACCACTTATATTTCTGAAAGCGTCAATCAGTTTAAATGTGGGAAGGTGAAACCTTACGTGCTCAAGGACAATATCAAGATTTTATGTTTTAAAATGTATTTGAAGAAAATGTATGTCTTTTACATTCAGTAGTTTGTTTTAAACGGTCCTGCAATGCATGTGACAAATGAATTTTTAACAGTACAAACATTCCATGTAGTCTCTTGATTAATGTGAGGTCATGAAAGCTGCAGAATAATTATAAAATTTATTAGCCAAATTTTGTTTAAAATTCTTTTAGATGGATGTCACACCACAGGACGTCAACTTTCCAAAAGTATTACTTTTCACTTCCCCTGTACTATAAATTTAAAAACATTATAATGCTAACAGTACAATTAATTTTCATTTATTTTCATTTTACATTGCCTTGCTTTACATAATGTTAGATTTGTATATTTACACTTGGCACTAAGTTGGCTTATTTCTCTGGGTTCTTCAGGTGTTCACAGACCCCAGCAACCTCCAGCGCCACATCCGCTCTCAGCACGTCGGTGCCCGAGCCCACACCTGCCCTGAGTGTGGCAAGACCTTTGCCACCTCCTCGGGCCTCAAGCAGCACAAGCACATACACAGCAGTGTCAAGCCTTTCATCTGTAAGTCTGAGCAGTCTTGTCTAAGCCTCAGATACAATTACCAGTGTCCAAAGACCTCCCGGCTAGCTCCACCCCAAGATTGTGACAGCTGTTGTTTTATAGGTCAGAGAAACTAAATGAAATTCTAGAGCCATTCTTTGTTTTGTTCTACATTTGTTGCGCTTTTCTTTCGTGCTTTCTTTTTTCGCTCTTTTAATTACTCCATTTTCCCCACCCTTTTTTATTTATTTATTTTTATTTTTATTTTTTTGTAACTGTGCATTTCCTTTTGAGGGCCCATTAAGGCTTGTATATGGCCAAGGCAGATTTAATGTTTAGAGGTAAATGTCTCTGCCGTGTCTTAGCTGCCCTCTTACCAATTCTGAGAAAACATCGTTTTCTTTTTGCTTGGCTTCACAATGTTTTGTGTGTTACCATTCAGTGTCCAAATGCATGTATGCTGTATCAGTGTACATGTATTTGTATGTATACAACATTATTTGAAATAGTTATACTATTAATAAAGAATTTCATCAGCAAGTTATTAATATGCTAATTGATCATAGTTACTTTTTTTTTTTTTTTTTTTTTTTTTTTTCACCTTCAAAACAGAGTAGAGTTCAATGTAGACCAGGGTAGCCAACCCTGCTCCTGGAGGTATACCTTCCTGGACACTTTAGTTCCAGCCCTGCTCCAACATACCTGCCTGTAATTTTCAAGTAATCCTGAACAGCTTGATTAGCTGTTTCAGGTGTGTGCCTGATTAGGGTTGGAGCTAAACTCTGCAGGAAGGTAGTCGTCCAGGAGCAGGGTTAGCTACTTCTGATGTGATTGTTGAACATAATAAACAGCATGCACAGTTTATCGGTTGATCTAATCAGCTGCCGGATTATCACTTCTATTGAATGAACACCAAATGAAAACAGTATGTTAATAGAATTAACCAGTCATGTGTGTTCTCCCAGGTGAGGTGTGTCACAAATCGTATACCCAGTTCTCTAACCTGTGTCGTCACAAGCGGATGCATGCAGACTGCCGCACCCAGATCAAGTGTAAAGACTGTGGGCAAATGTTCAGCACTACCTCCTCCCTCAACAAGCACCGGCGCTTTTGCGAGGGCAAGAACCATTATAATCCCGGAGGCATGTTCACACCGGGCATACCAATGACATCCAGTCCCATTTTAGGCAAATCCAAGTCTCATCCTGGCTTGAACCATGGTGGACTTGGCTTCGGTGATTACTTCTCATCCAGGGCACATCATGCAGGTTTGCCCTTTTCCCCAGCACCCCCTGCATTCCCAGCCATTTCCCATGGCTTCCCAGGGATCTTTCCCCCATCACTATATCCTAGACCGCCATTGTTACCTCCTAGTTCACTGCTTAAGAGCCCACTTAGCAACAGTCAAGATGGGAAGCTGCCTCCTCTTGATGCTCCTACTCTTTCCGTGGTCTCATCCATGCACAACAGCAATGGCAATGTAGGAAGTGGTCTCAGCAGCCAGTCAGAGGAGAACAGAGAGTCCAAATTGGACTTATCATTCTCAGACAACAAGAATAAAGTGAAGATGAACGACATGTCTGATGGTAGTGACTTGGAAGATGTTAACACATCTAGTGGCACAGATCTAGACACCACCACTGGCACTGTGTCTGGCTCCGACTTAGAAAGCGAGGCAGAGAGCGAACGGGAGAAGAGCAGAAGGAAACCGGTGCAGGAGAGCAAGCAGGACGAAGTGAGCAGCAGTTCAGTATCTGTCTCCAGTTCAGGGAACCTCCCTTGTGAGCGCCCTTTCCTCTCCTCTCAGCATTCCTTTTTCCCACCACCAGAAGAGCAAGCACTTCCACCCTCCGGGGCCACCACTGACTCCATTAAAGCCATTGCCTCCATTGCAGAAAAGTACTTTGGCCCGGGATTCATGGGCTTGCAGGAGAAGAAGATGGGCTCCTTAAACTACCATTCCATGTTTCCTTTCCAGTTTCTGCCCAACTTCCCACATTCCTTGTACCCATTCACAGACAGAGCACTCAATCCTGGCATGTTCTTCAAACCTGAGCCTAAATCCCCTCGTGAGCACATACAGAAATTACCCACAGCCACTGGTGCGGATTCACCCTTTGACCTAACCACCAAACCCAAGGAGGTCAAACCTCTCCCTCCACCCCCCAGCAAGCCAGCCTTGCCATCCAACGCCCTCCTGGCCCCTGGTGAGGAACAGCCTCTGGACCTTAGCATAGGCAGTCGAAGCCGAGCCAACCAGAATGGCGGCACACATGAACAGCGCAAGAATCACGTCTATGGCGCAAACTGCAAAGCAGCTAAAGATGAACACCCAGCACTAACTCAGTCCCAGAACTTGCACCAGCCCCAGATGCCTCAGCCGCAAGTATCCCTTCCCCAGCCACCTCCTCCCCAGCAGCAGCCGTCGCTCCACTACGCCAAGCCTTCGCCATTCTTCATGGACCCCATCTACAGGTATTTCAAGCCGAGTATGCCTTTATTGTATGAGCTAACACAATGACAATCCAAAGCTGTAGCTAGAGATATGTTCAAATGTGAAAAGTTATTGAAAAAGTATTGGTGCCCAGTAGGTGTACAATCAACCTTCGTTCGTACGTAACCCTTGGTGTTGTTGTCCAGCAGGGTGGAGAAGAGGAAGCTAATAGACCCAGTAGGAGCTCTAAAGGAGAAGTACCTGAGGCCGGCACCACTACTTTTCCATCCTCAGGTATTTTTTTTAATTATATTTGCTTTAAATCCTCTTGTGCCTGCTCTTCATTGCATTCAAGTACAATGAAGTATGCTGAGATGCCAGAAACACATTCCCAGTGTCCTCCACCTCAGACCTGTTTGGTTCAAGGGGAGCCTTGATGTTTTAAAAAGTTCTGACTTCTGATGGTATTTATTTTCATTAGATTATTTTCATCATGAAGATAATCTCAAAAGAGGTACTGCCTGTTCTGGCATGTTGTACATTCAAAATTCTTTATCTTTTGCTTAGAAAAACAACCCCCATTGTTTGTGTTTGTATTCTAAACCTTTCCCACCTTTGAACGGTGACAACAATAATGAAAATATTATTAATAATGGCCTTTTGAATTGAAACAAATTATGCCACATACTTTCGGAGCAGACCATTGTCTCTGGGAAGTTCTCCGTTGAGTCCCACCGCTAATAACTTCCTAGCATTTCTTTTTTGCTCTGGCTGCCTAGATAATGTCTGCATGTCGATCAGGGACTTCCTGTGTTTGTGTGTAATAGAATGGCCTCTCTTGTTGGGAACTGTCTTATCTGACCTGTAAATCTGGCCTCCATCAATGCTGACCTACCTCCCCCCAAATCCAAAACCTTCTCTAGCTCTTTCCTTCTCTCTTTTTAGAAACCCTCTATTTATCCAAATCTCTATATTCTGACATCTATGGTTTGTCTATCTACAGGTGATAGTATCTATCTATCTATCTATCTATCTATCTATCTATCTATCTATCTATCTATCTATCTATCTATCTATCTATCTATCTATCTATCTATCTATCTATCTATCTATCTATCTATCTATCTGTCTGTCTGTCTGTCTGTCTGTCTGTCTGTCTGTCTGTCTGCCACTGCATATTACTGCATTTTTTAAAATATGCATTGTTATCTTTATTTGTCTTAGAGCAATCGAAGATCAAATACTGTATAAGGTATAAGCATTATCAAGAGCACAATTTCCTTTTAATGTTCTAAGCTAAAACACTGACAGAATCAAGGTGATACCAAGACATGCATAAATAAATGAAAACACACTGTCAGTCTCTGTGTTTATCCATATTCCAAAAGTAGGAAGGACGTAAGCTGTTTTTGGCCATAGAGCCACATAGCGAAGCCTTTGTTCTGCAACAGGGGAAGTACTATCAGCGAGGGGTATCTTAAACTGCATTGTATGGTTACCGCTCACGGAGGTGAATGGCTCATTCAGACGCTTCTCTCAGAGATTTGTTGGGAACAAAGTAGGAGCCGGGGGCTCCCAGGGGGCTGCTCGAGTGGCTGCCAACGTGCCATAGGTTAGGGAGGTCACTCTTCAACAGCACAATCAAGACTCGACCTTCTGATATATAACTTCCTCCAGCTTTCCATCCTGTCTGGTTATGATGCAAACTCCCAGGCTCTCTGTCAGAGTTCCTCACCACCACTGTTATTTTGTTCTTCATGTATCTGCCCTAAACAAATACAAAAAAAAGTTTCTTAGTCCCAGAGGGACCCTAATCTCACACAAAATCAATTCGAGAGAAGTTTCTGATTAAATGAGCCCCTGAGCTGTGCATCAAACATAGAGTATTCCTCTCTGAACTCGCCTCATGTTCTCTCCTCAGGTGTCTGCGATGGAAAACATGACTGAGAAGTTGGAAAGCTTTAGCGCTCTGAAACTGGATGCTCCCAATTCCCTCCAGCACCCCTCGCACCATCTTTTTAACTTCCGCTCCCCGCCTCCCTCTCTCTCTGATGCTATCTTACGCAAAGGCAAGGAGCGATACACCTGCAGGTGAGTGCCGCTCATGAAACAAGAGTAAACACATCCTTAAAGGATTCCTTTAACTCTACAGTTTTATTTAGAGCATTTCTACCATAGCATTGAAGTTAGAAGTACACACTAATACACACAAAATTGAGAAACAGAGTATATAGAGATAAAATTACCATTGTTCTGCTTTTTTCTCAAAATTTACATTGAATGTCCCCAGAAAATGAGTTGGAGCTCTCTGAATATGATTAGTAACAATGCTAGATGACTGTATCAAAGTCTAGTTTCCATCCTTTGCAGGTACTGTGGGAAAATCTTTCCCAGGTCAGCTAATCTTACAAGGCACTTACGAACACACACAGGAGAACAACCCTACAGGTAAGCCACTCTTATACATACACTCTTTCATGCACACACACACACACACACATGCAGTATTGAAATTCTAAAGCTTTATACCTCCTGTGTGAGACTTACATCACAATTTATTCCAATAGTTTGATGTTTGCATGTTGCTAAGCTAGCAACACATTACTTTAATATGCATAAAAATACATATCAAATCATTAAGCTGCCTACCTGTTGGAATAGCCCTTGTATTGTAAACGTGTCTGATGTAGTCAGCTTATTAGGTTTTGGAACAGAGCTTGAGTTTTTGCACCACATACACATACATTCAAGTAACTTACATTGCTTGGTGTGAGGCCACATACTCATCCAACACAAACAATATAGCCTAAAATCCAACTGTTCCACATCACTGCATAATCCAAAGGTTTATTCCCTCTTAGTGTTAGTGTGGGTAGTGGTACCTGCTTTTCAAAACATGTGAAATAAATTTTAACTCATGTTTGATGTTCCTAGACTCTGATATACAAGTAGGCACAAAAACACACAGACAGTTTTTAAGTTATGTGATCAGCACATGAGATGTGTTCTGGCGTATTATGTTGCAATACAAGTGTTGCTCATTCTGAGAAATATCACATAAAACAATAAAAGTCATGAGACATGAAAGGCAGCACGATCAAAAAAGAAAGAAGATTGATTCTGTCTGTGCAGATGTTTTGGAGGTAGAGCAAGCTCTGGACAATGTTGGCTGGTAATAGCACCCTGGAGACATCCACGCTCTGTTTATAGAACAGCTTAATTATCATTGATTTGGCTTCTAACCAGCTGTGGAAAGTCCTCAATGAGGGCGATGAGGGCACTGAAGACGGGGGGCTTTCAAATTTTTAAGTGATATTCTGACCTAGGCATGACTAAGATGTAAAAGAAGAAAGACGTTTACTGCCAAATGCTTCTTAACAGTCCAACTTCTGAACAAATTCAAGTTAAAGCATTCATTTATGAGAGAAAATATCTTAATAGTGGTGCTTAAACATGGTTTTTACTATTGCTCAGCGTTAGGGATTTGAACAAACCCTTGACCATAAGTAATAAACTGACACACAACCCGTCCCGCACCATTTGTGCAACAGACATGTATGTTACCTCAAATTTTGTGACTTCTTGACATACTATATGTTATTATCTTTCTAAGCAAACAAACTTTTGCGGATGATAAAACAAGTGAAAAATTCCATAGGCATTAATGGAGAGACAGCTGGCAACTACATAGAGCTGTCTAGCAACAACCTGCAATGCCATAGCAAGAACACACATAGCGATATGCTGATAACCACTCACAACACCTCAATACCTGCATAGCACCACTGGGAAACCACCCAGAACTCTGTAGCATCACGGCACCAACTTTTACACAAACATGCACTACTAATCGCCTTTTCTTCAGAAAGTGTAAAAATGTGGGTGTCTGCATTGTTTCCTTCCAAAATTATTCTTTTCTTTCTTTTATTTTTTATTTATTTATCTATTTTGGCATTCTACTTAAAAGCATTTGGAAGTTCTGTAACGTATATCAGTTTCACACGAGTTTTCCTTAGCGTACAAAAAAGGTCAGGCGGAATCAGACCCCTCTTTGAGTTCTACAAATCTACCATAGAGCCCTGTGAACACACTCAACGAGATAGAGAGCCTCCCGTGGGACGCGGGCGCTACATGCTTGGCTCCTTCACAACAATCCCCTGATTAGCTCATTTAGAAACAATTTACCCTAACAAATAGCAGACATCATCAGCATCTCCCCATCTTACTTTCAGCAAAAAAGGCCGAGTCAGGCCAATATCAGAGCGGGTCGGCTTCAGGCTTCATTGTAGTAGGTTATTTGCCTGCTGTAGATGCTATCAGCTACTCTACGTAGCGAAATTGGCCCACTAGGTCTGACCATTGAAAGACCTCATTCGTATTGTAACGCTTCATGTACAGTCCTTGTAACAGAGGGAAAAAAGAACTGAGATGATGAAGTAATTTAAAGTCCCTCTGGACCAAGTAATGAAAATAAACAAAATGGGGGGTAGAAAAGACTGGCTTAAAAAAAGAATGTTGCCTTGGCATTTTACCATTCTCTATGAACCGTGATGTGCCAAGTCTGGAAAATCAGAAGCGCACACACATTTGCTCGCCAAATAAACTGGAACATGAAAAGGGGCCTGCATCTTGATTCTGAGCACTTGATGACGAGCGATTTTCCCAAAGCAATTAGCCCTGAAAGTCAACTTTGCAGCGACCGCGGGAGTCTGAGCTACGGCGGCCACCCAACAAAGGAGGCACTGTCCGACGAACTCCTGACACTGCCTCGCTGCGATGTTTGTTTATCAGCGCATTAAACCGATGTTCTCCTGCCTATTCTGGCTGATCTGACATTGCAAACAAGTAAGCCACAGCGATGGAAGTCCAACCGTGACTGTTGAGACACTCTAGCACACAGAGGATATCGCATATCACGTATTGCAAAAATATCAAAATAGGGAATAGGGAAATGTACTGCAGTTTTCTATCATGTTTATAAGCCAATTTCATTGGCTTACGTGAAGGAAAAACGTGATGGCAAAACAATGAGCCATAAAAGCACATGTTTGTTTTCTCCATAAAAGGAGTGTTTGTTTTCATGCACAAAAGAAATAATAGCTTTCTGAGAGAAGAAAGCAATGGTCAACACCTGCAAAGCTGTCTGCATTACCTTTGTCAGCCTCTTGGTGGGGTCATTATCACCAAACATTGTACATACTGTATTTAATGATATAATATTAAGCAAACAAAATGTCCTATATTTCTAATCAACACTTGACTGAAATTACAGATATGTAGGAAACCTTTGAATCATACAATGCCTTCAAGCCCCAAAATGGTGTCAGTGTGCATGCTGATGTATCATATAGCTTTTGATTATTGTTTTCAGCCCAGCGGAAAGCTCATATGAAATCTTTGATTTTTCTTTTCCTTCTTTGCTTCATAGATGTAAATACTGTGACCGTTCATTCAGCATCTCCTCCAACCTCCAGCGACATGTTCGCAACATTCACAACAAGGAAAAGCCTTTCAAGTGCCACCTTTGTAATCGCTGCTTCGGTCAACAGACCAATCTGGACCGCCACTTAAAGAAACATGAACATGAGAATATTCCAGGTAAAATCAATTTCCTTCTATTTTGAATGCAAATCTATGATGTTAATAGTCTTTCTCTATTTTAACATAACAGTTGAGGTAAATAATCCTGAAATCATATTACTACTTTTCATCTTTTCATGATTTTATCTTATTATTTTTTTAGGAGGTGATTAGTGCTAAAAAACCTGAATGAATAAGTAATATAAACTATAAGTTAGTAAATGCAAGAAGTATCTAGCAAGAGCACATGCAACTGTAGTTTTAAGGTTGCATATGTTTAGATTTTTCCCTTGTTTAGTATTAATTTGTCTATTTATCTGCTTATTTATTGTAGTGAGTCAGCAGTCTGGGATCCTCTCAAATTTAGGAACAAATATTTCCTCACCGAACTCTGAGTCTGACAATCATGCACTTTTGGATGAGAAGGAGGACTCGTATTTCTCAGAGATTAGGAACTTCATCTCCAATAGTGAGCTGAACCAGGCCTGTAGCTCCTCAGAGAAAAGGTACGAACTCGCACGCATGCACAAACACACACATGGACAGAATATGTTTTGAAACTATGGCAACAGACCGCATAACCTACTGTATAGAATCAGACATGCTTGTTAATGAAGTTACAGTGTGCCCTCTAGTTGAGGACTGTGGAACTGCTTCACTCCCTCCAGCCTTGTGTGTGCATGTGTGTGTAGCAGCAGACTTTGCCTTCAGTGGGCAGAGGGATGGGACATCTCAATGAGTCATTTCACCATGTTGAGTTCTGTTCTGCATTAAGCACAGCCAGATACACATCAGGGAGCACATTCCATCGCCTTATGAAAACACCAAACAAAAGCTCATTACTGCCAAATTCATGAACCGTCAGCACGCCTGCCGGTGTGTGGCCAGGTTCACGTTGCTTCAGATTTTGGTTTAGGTGCTGTAGAGTTTGATTCATGCAGACAAATGTGTACGAACAGATACATGGCCAAATACACAAGTTCTTTCTTAGACGCGTAATGGTCCTCCTCAATTTTGCCAGTTCCTCCACACTCCATGCGTCTGCCCCATCACTTAAAAGCTCTGCCATGGCCTGAAACCTCACACTGCCATCTGGGATCAATAGTCCTGTCCTGACTCGTACAAGCAGGCCTGGCATTTTAATATCTGTAATTCAAATAAGTGCTCTGTTTTGTCTCCCTGCAAATCGGCCTCACAGAAACACCCGCTTCAAGTGGACAGGCAGCTGCAATATTCCCCTATGCGCTCATGCATCTTATTTCATGACGTTTGCCTGTTTCTCTCTCATTTTCTGTCACTCTTGTGCAGCCAGTCTGCATTCACGGTGGAACTTTTTTTTCTGCTTTTAATTTCTTCCTCTGTCTGTTTTACTCTGTAGGAAATAATACAAAATGTAATATCTCATTTGTTTCTCTTACAAAGCAATGAGACTAGAAGCGGACAAAATTGAGATTTTGGTAGTCTCCTACTTTTTAGATTGTTGTCCTGAGAAAAATGCAGGTCTGACATTTGCCTCTTCTAGAGCTTCAGACAAAACTCGCTCAAGTGAGACATAAATGAGAGCTCAATTATCTTTTTGTTGCTTATTAGCATGCATACATACCTATTTGTATGTCTCACAAGGCATTTTCAAAGAAACTTCAAGACATGGTTGATACTCAAATGAGACATAACTGAGAACATTAGTCTGAGCTATCCTGATGTCCAAATTATTTTTTTAAATAAATACAACAATCATCTCATTTGAGTTTTTGGAGAAACAGTAAAGATATACAGAAGTTGATAATGAGACATAACTGAGAACACTCATCCGAGCTATGCTATTCAATATAATTTAACAGACAAATACAACAGTTGTCTCATTGGCAACAACAATTGTCATTTGAGCACATTTGTAATTTTCAGAGAAACATTCATTGATAGTCAAATGAGACTTTGCTCTCCAAGCTATGCGATCCAATTTATTTTATAAATAAATACAACAATTGTCTCAGTTTTGTTTTTATTTGGAGACAGTTGAGACTTAAATTATATATAACTGAGAAATGCATTATATGAGCTATGCTATCCAAACTAATTGTACAGCATATTTAAATAAATAAATGCTTACTGTTTGAACAGCTGACACATTCAAGTCCATTTTTATTTCTGCTATTACGAAGGAATTTTATGAATAACATCTGAGAAAAAGTGAATACTCAAATGAGACATGACATCATCTGTATCATGCTATCCAAATTAAAGCTTAAAGGAGCTGGTCATAGAGAACACATTTTTGCGTTTTAAACTGCGGAGAAAAAAAAATGAATCTAGAAGTTGAACTTCTTTTTACTTGGGTGCTACATTTTTAAAATGATGTTTTATGAGCGAGACGTAAGCACATTGGTCAAACATGTCCATCTAGCACATAGAAAAACAATTAAAAAGCACAAAATTCTGTGTGTATGGCCCTTTATACTTTTACTGTGTCAACAATTTATCCATTTTTGGTCACACTTTAGATTAGAGTCCAATTCTCACTATTAACTAATTAACTATGACCTTTGCCTCAATAAACTCCTAATTACTGCTTATTAATAGTAATGTAGTGTTTAAGTTTAGGTATTGGGTAGGATGAAGGGATGTAGAATATGTTCAGGCAGAATAAGCTCTGATTTACACAGAATGCGTCTTTGCATCTAAAAACGCGAATGGAATGGTTTCGAAAAAAGCGTGAGGTTCTCGAGACATGCTTTTGAGATGTGATGCAATAATGGCAACAACAAACAAATAAAACATTTGCCATGCCAACTTGCTACTGTAAACAGAATCTTGCAAAGTTTGCCCCGCCTCCGAGTTCTTCTGATTGGTCCACTGTTTTGGAACCGACATTGATGGGAGGCGTTACGTGTAAAAGCTGAAATTCTTAAAAATGCAGTGCTCATGTGAGCGGCGCTGCAAAAGACTCAATATGGGAACGCAACAGTCATACACGTCCTTAAAGCATGTGTTTAAATAGAAAAACTATGGAAAAGTAACACATTGGAATTGAAAAGTGCATTCTGTATGAACGGCCCCTTGGCCATTAATATAATAAACAGCCAATATCCTAGCAATATGCATGCTAATAAGCAACTAATTAATAGTGAGGATTGGACCCTAAACTAAAGTGTTGCCCTTATTAATTTATTCACTAAAGTGAATATTAGGAGAGACAAAATCAATACCTCAATAAAGAGCTCCATTAAGTCTAACAAGCCATGAATGAGAAATGTAGGTACTCTTCCTTTCTCTTCCTCCATGAATGGCAGTGGAAAAAGACGTGATCTGTTCTCTTCACAATAAACAGAGAGGCATGATGGGGGTTTACCTGCAGCTGGGTTAATGGTGTTTCAAAGTGTGTGTGGCTGGTCTGTCTGAGTTTGACTGTCAAATCTGTAGGGGGCTGCAGGTTTAGCCCTATCAGGGGACTCTCAGACTTAGACATTTATCTGTGCGCTGCATTGACGGAGCCCCCCTCCCTTGCAGCTAACGCAAACAGCACTCTGACATGTTTAGACTGAGAGACAAAGCACAGGTCTGTGGCAGGACTGCTGCTGTCTCCCACGTGGCATGGACTTTCTCTCAGGCCAGGGCAAATTTGATTATGGGATATTTAAGCATGATGGAAAATGGGAAACAAGCAGTTCTTCTTGTTCCTTTTTTTTTTTCGTTTTTGGTAAGCCTACACCTCACATAGCTTAACCACCCACCTTACGACCCACCCCCCCACCCCTCACAGTGCACTCGACATTTGTCTGCCTTAATAGAAGTTCGTTTTAGAGCGCTGAAGTAAAAACGACTTTGGAGGGGTTTGCGCAATGACATCATGAGCTGAAACGTTTGGAAAAAGAGTGGTAGTGGAACGGCGTGGTGCTGATAGCTGCTTTGCAGAACAACCGTTTTCTCTGGAACTTGGTGGCAATGAGACAAACCATGATGATTGCTCCTGACCTGTCTAGCGCGCTCTGTCTCGCCTCTCTGAAATTAGCCAATTCATCATTGCCACGCTTGCAAGAAACGTCTGTCATTAATTGCAAAACTTGTGTGTTTGTCATCCGTGGATCTGTGTTTTCGAGCTCGGGCCAGGCAGGGGAATTACTGACCAATCCAAAAATGATGGATGACAACCCAGAGAGCAGCATAGCACTGATATTTGGCAGTCAGCTTATGATGAGAGAATTACCGCAATGGACTCTCAGGGTGAAAATAGTTTATTTTTTTATCTGATATTTTAGGGAGGTGTCAGTATATGTCATAGCCATTTCCCGAAGACATAAAAACTCATCGCCAGTGGCCATTAGAAATCTGGTGTCATTTCAGTACTACAGGGATATGTACAGGAATTCTCAAAATATGCAACCACATTGTGTGTGTGTGTGTGTGTGTTCCTGTTCCTGTTCCTGTTCAAATTGAAAGGTTTTTCAAGTTTAATTCCCAAGTTGGTAGAAACTTGGATGGGAAAAAGCAAGACGATAGCTTTGAACATGAAAAAATAAGCACTGAAATGCAGACAAAAGACATAAAACAGGAGCCGTCCTTCTGCTAGGGATACTGTTTCACTCCAAAAATATGGCCATTGTAAGAATTGAATATTTTAAAGGGGATATTTCATGTGGAAAACTATTATTCTTTTTGAAATAAAACAGTTTGATGTACTATGTAGTCATATGAACATAACATTTACATTGCGAAGCTCACCCTCACCCTCACCCATCCACCCTCACAATTCATGGAATTTAAACTGAAAATGGGTCATTCAGAAACAGAAATCACACTGCAAAAATTATTTCCATTCATTCATTTCCAAAAGCGTGGTTTTGGTTCTATTTTCCAATACATAGATAAGTATCCTTAAAGGGATAGTTCACCCAAAAATGAAAAATTTGTCATCATATACTCACCCCCAAGTTGTTCCAAACCTGTATGAATTCCTTTCTTCTGCTGAACACAAAAGAAGATATTTTGAAGAGTGTTGGTAATCAAACAGTTGACGGTAGCCATTGTAGGAAAAGAAAATACTACGGAAGCTAGTGGCTACCGTCAACTTTCTGGTTACCAGCATTCTTCAAAATGTTTTCTTTTGTGTTCAACAGAAGAAAGAAACTCATACAGGTTTGAAACAAATTGAGGGTGAGTAAATGATGACATCATTTTAATTTTTGGGTGAACTATCCCTTTAAAACAAGGGATAGTATTCACACACACATAATTTATTTATTTATTTATTTTTGCTGCGCAATAGCATATGACCTTCCCTGTTTACATATGAACAAAAATTTTGTATTCAAAATCGAAATATTCAAATAGGTATTTTTACTCATTTTGTTTGCAAAGAGCTTAGCCAGTAAAAACAGAAGTTGTTTGCATGTAGACATGTTAAAGGTACAGTAGTAAAATCGGCCTGTTGAATACAAAGCATCAAAAAGACAATGAAAATGGTCATATGTAAAACTAAATGACGACTGTTTGGCATTACAGGTCAGAGCTGACAGAAGAAGAGCATCCTCAGAGTCACAGTCACGCTGCCTCCAAACTGGAGGAGGAGGAAGAGGAGATGGAGGGAGATGATGAAGATGAAGAGGGCTCGTTGACAGAAAAGTCACAGGATGAGACGGCCTCTCCCGCCACTATGGTGCAGGGCACTTACGACGAGGATGAGGAACCGACCCCTCTACCTATGTCGTACGAACACACGCGCAGGTCAGCAAAACACATCTGTCTGTTTATTTAAGAAAAGCTTAAAGAGCCACTCTCACTTAAATGAACACTCATTTTTTAAAGATGCGAAAATGTAGATCTTACAGTTGTTTTGATGAAGCCTTTTCGATCCTTTTTACCGCAATATGATGCCTTTGTGACATTAGCAAAAAAGACATTTGGTGCAAATAATTGCTCTGTTTGTTTGTTTGGAGTAAATGCATTGATGAAATATTTCTAATAAGATCAGAAACATTAAGCGGGTTGATTTTGATCTCATGTTAACGTTAAGAGAGTAGTATATTCTTTTTTACAAGAAATAAATCATTTTATTTAGCACATATAAGGACACATTAAATTGATCAAAAGTGACAGTGAAGACATTTATAATGTTACAAAAATAAATAAACGCTGTTAATTGAACATTTTCTACTGCAATCCTGAAAAAAAGTAACACCGTTTCCACAAAAATATTAAAGGGATAGTTCACCCAAAAATGAAAATTGTGTCATCATTTACTCCCCCTCAGGTTGTTCCAAACCTTTATACATTTCTTTGTTCTGCTGAACACAAAAGATATTTGGAAGCAAGCATATCTCACCCCCCATTGCCTGCCACAGTATATATATATATATATATATATATATATATATATATATATATATATATATATATATATATATATATATATATATATATTTTTTTTTTTTTTTTTTTTTTTTTACTACTATGGTTGTCAATGGGGGCGAGATCTTGGTAGTTATAAAAGATTTCTTTTGAAAACATAAAAAGCTTAATTATTCAAAATATTGAAATATATTCATATTTAAAATTATCCTAAACAAACACATATTGTTTAACTCCAGTTGTGAATGTCACTAAATTTACATTTTTATAAAGTGAATCGATTTTGTTTGAGTGTTCATTTAAGTAGATCAGAAGTTGCAAAGAATGAAACTTTACTGTAATAAAAGAACAATGGGCCTACAATGCTATAGCTCTGTTCCAAAACCCAGTGAGCTGCATAGACACACTTGCAATGGGGAAAAGCCTCTAGCCAACAAAATTGTACCCAGTTTCAAATCAATTCAGTTAGTATGCTGCCTTTTAATTGCAGACGTAAACAGCAACCCTGACAGCAACATAGTGTCGGCCCAGATCCGGCCCACATTTGGTCCGCTTCTAATCCGCATGTACCACTATGTTGCTGTCTGGGAAGGCAACGCACCAGATTGAGGAACAGAGTGTCAATGGCCGACATTGTAACATTTAGATGTTGTTGAATACACATTCATTGTTTCCCATAGTGTTTGCCACTGTTGCCTCATTGTCTGTCAGTCCTCTTACAATAACTAACACAACTAATCAGCAACTAGTCATCTGTCAGTACATGCGTGTTTAATCATTGAAACTTTGGTTTGCCAAAACAAAACAAAATGGTCACTTTAACAGTTTGCTGCTTCCTTGCAATTTTGCACCCATACAATTCCATAGAATTATGGAATTTCAAAGCGTCCAGTTCCTCTTCCCTCTTTCGCTGTTCTCACCTTGAACAGTATTGCTGTTGGAATGCCACTGGCATCTAAATGTTTCAATGATCAATACTTTATGGCATATTGTATTCGAAAGCAAGGGAGACTTATTCAGTGTTTCCCAGCATCTCGTTTAATTCTGCATGGACAGAGAGATGGACAGAGTTGACACCAAAGCTGTGTCCATTTGTTTTGTGCTTTCATCCGCTAGTGTGATGACCACCTATATTTTTCATGTCCCGTCACCATCTCATCCACTGCATGCTCCTCAAATGCATCCAGTTCCAATATTTAGATTTCAGTTTTTGGGCTAACTGAGGGTCCCCTCCCCT
The DNA here is from genome assembly GCF_024489055.1 of Chanodichthys erythropterus. Lineage (NCBI taxonomy): Eukaryota > Metazoa > Chordata > Actinopteri > Cypriniformes > Xenocyprididae > Chanodichthys > Chanodichthys erythropterus. Next base: position 32,637,662 of record NC_090229.1, on the reverse strand, counting down.
CTCCACACCCCTGGCCCTTTCCCCCTCCCCTTCCCGGTACAGGTGTATTGAGGAGGATGCAGGCCTATTAGATCTGGAACCTCTGGCTGGTTTCCCCAAAGGCCTGGAATTCCATAAGGCTGGCGAGGAGCCCTATGACATTAAAGACATTTTTAGCACCTCGGTAGAGTCGGAGGCGCTGAAAGAAACACTTTTCAGGCAGGCTAAAACACAGGTATGTGACTGTACCTGCTCCAGAGAGCTTCCACTATGCCACGAGCCCATATCTTCTCGTTACGTCGAGAGAAGGACTGAGAATTAAAGACCATCTTATGAATATGGACACAGTTCTTTTTAGTTTTGCCTTAAAGGTTTTCCAACCAGGGGTTTTGTGGTAGACTTTGTCAGAAAATCCACTGGAAAATGTAAATAAATAAAAGTAAATGAAATTGTATGTTTTGAGTAGTCAAGAAGAAGAAATTAAATCTGACATTTTAGATAAAAATTTAATTAACAATTATAGCTCAATATTTGTATTTTATTTCATAAGATTATATATATATATATATATATATATATATATATATATATATATATATATATATATATATATATATATATATATATATATATGCAAAGATAAAACGAATTATATTTATGCAAAGTTAAGGTTGGTCATAGAGGTTAGACTAAAAGTTGGGGATAACTGTAATAGCCCATGTAGAAAAAGATGTTATAATAAAACTACCGAATCATTGTCATTTTTATTTTGTTTTATAAATAGTGTTTTCAATGTTAAACATTGATACGTGAATATTAACTGAATGACATTAACATAACTAACACTATTAGCTTTCTGTATCATTGCTTTGTATATCTAATTTTAAATTGTCTTCTGGTCTCAGCATTTCATGTGGAGTTGTTACATGTCTTATATGTGTGAACGCAGTTAATGGTTTCCCTTTAATATTGTTTATGGGCAGGAAAATATCTGATTTGGAATCCCTGATTATGTTTATAGGATTTATGTCCAATTGATATTTTGTCATGTAATGAATTTATAGTTTAGATTGCATTATAATGTTTCCCAAAAAGTGATGTGGTGTTTCAAACCCACATACAAGATTTTTTTTTTTTTTTTTGAGTATTCAATAAGCACCTGAAATAACAGCACATGGATTTGGAGTGACAATAGATTAAAGATTTGTGTTTTGGCTCTGGTTTTGGATTAAACGTTCCTTGTTTTCTTCATCCAGGCTTATGCAATGATGCTCTCTCTGTCTGAGAACGCCAATCTGCATTCATCCTCCCAGAACTCCTTGGATGCCTGGCTCAACATGGGAGGAGGGCCGTCAGAAACGAGCTCCTTTCACCCCCTCAACAACATCTGAGAACAAGAACAAGACAAAAGAGAGATCAGAAGAGATGAAGGGAGAAAGGAGGAGATGGGAGAAGAGACCAACACGAAGACCAGCAATGCCACAGTAGACGAACCACCACTATGCGCATAAGATGGAGAACGTACTGTTGAGTGAAACAGACACAGGAACCAATCATAGATGGGAGAGTTTTATTACACAGCATAAAAGCAAGAATGAAATCATCGAATCCCAGCCATAGCGTCTTTCCTGTCTGCAACTAGCCACTATAGTGATGTTCTCTCCTCAGCAGCTGAATCAAGAGGGGACGATGCATTTGAATGACTCTGAAATCACCTCATTTTCAATTATATGCATTTCACAGAGACTGCTCTCAAGGGTTTTTTTACCATGTTCTCGGAGAAGCCCAAGGCCGGGTTGAGTGGACAGGGTAGTTGATGTGTTTCTTCAACTGGAGATTTTAACCGTTTCTATACAGCATTCCATTCTCAAGTTGATTTTCTACAGCACTGTACCAAGGTTTCCTTTATATTAACTCGCAACCGAAGTCTTACAGTAGATCATTAATGTAGACATCGACATTGATTTCCGACGGCAATAGAAGCACTTAAGTCTAGCCCGCAACTAGCATGCTAACTTTCCCCCAAGGCTGACCGCAGTTTGCAAGCCACTGGCTCAAAAAGTCTATGCTGGAAGTCACTGGGAAACCTTTGTGATTTTTGTTCGGCTGCTCGACAGTCAGATAAAAGCAGACGAACCTTCATATGATATATCACGCAGCACGGTTGTTCGTGTGTATAGCATCATCGTCATTGTAATTATTGTTGTAATGGTAAGTATTTTAGCTGTATACAGGCCTTTAGTCCCAACTGAAAAATTGTTTTTAAGAGTTAAATTATTCTCCAGTGGGGCAATTGGAAAATCTTTTCTCCTTCTTCTTGAATTTTTTTTTTTCGATGTGATTTGTTCCTCGGTAAACAGTATTGTTTCTTTTTGAGCACATCTGTGCTTTAATGTTAATATAATTCTTTAGTGAAGGACCAAATTTGTACAATATTGTTGTATGATGTACAAACTAAGTTAACAGTTGGTAGCAGAGAGTGTTGTGTGCCAAATAACCCCCTTTTCTTTGACAATCATTTCTTTTCCAAGTGGTCGCCTCCACTGTTAGTAGTTTTTTTTTTCCCTCTGTTGTTGCTACTTACATTGATGAGTGTTTGTCTTTTATTTATTTTTATTTAGATTTTTTTTTTGTTTTGTTTGATTTTTCTTTTTGATTAATGAAAAAATGAAGAAAAAATGTTTCACCCACTCTTTTGAAGGAATGAAATTACTGAAATATCATGGAAATTCAGAATTGTTCAAGCTCTTTGTAGAAAAGAAAGTTGCCAAAATCTGAATTACAAAAGACTGTGTTTCCTTTATGAGCACATAATCATGAAGTCTTGTTTATGATGCATCTGTTCAACCATTTAGAAATGTAGGCACTGCGTGATTAAAAAAAAAATAAAAAATGTAATTAAAATATCAGGTAACTCAAATACAGGGGCATTATATTTTCACATTTTTACACATTTTATCACTCATGGTCAAACATCTTCATAAAAAAAAAAAAAAAAAAAGGGTCGACAGTGTATCTCTGGGTTCAAAGTGCATGTTTCCTACGTCCCATTTGTTTGTCAGCTGGTCCTAAATATCATATCAAATTCTACATAATTCAAATTCTAAATATTGTTTGCATCCCAAAAGAGACACCGTAATGCAGAGGGCAACAATGGGATGCAGCAACATTTAATGTTCACAAGAGCGTAGAGGTTTCTGAGAGATCCATGAATACACATGAGTCCAACTTCTCTGAACTGTGAAGCCAGCGAATGAATCGTAAACAGCTGAATGCATATCATGAATGTGTAGAGTAGATTTAATATGTTGGTCAAACTTCCTCATAAACTTACCTTCTCCTGATTGAATGTCTTTTTGGACAGGATTTCACACCTTTATTTCCTCTCGACTCGACGTTCTCTGGAAGCAGCACTTAAACCGAGCGCACCCCTGTCTGCCTAACACATACCCATGTCTGCCTAGTTCATACTTTCCTATACATCTGAGCTCTTATCTTAGTACTGATTTTAATGACTTTTTTAAGCAAGGCTGGTTTTAACAAGCACTTTAACTCATGGGTCAAACAGGCATTTTTGTTAGATGCTTTTGAATAAAACAGCAAAGAATATCCAAGCATTGCCAGAAAAGCTTGTCGGTTTTGAAAATTAGGAATGTTCAGGTGTCACTGCGAACACAGACCAAACCAGATGGATTTGACTGGCCTATCACAGGGAATCTGCTTGATAATGTGCTGTTTAAAAACTTGCAGCAGTGTTGTATTTGAATATACTACCAGGTGGCACTCTTACCCTGTTTCATACTGTATCTCCTCACTATATAATTTACTCAAATCCTTGAGTAAAAAGCCTGTGGGATGCATAGGATTTCTAGGGATGTAATGGAATTATGAGTATGAAGTCATGTCACATACTACTGTACTTAGCAAGCGCTGTAGGTGAAGAGATTGACCCACACTGTTAAAATCATCATGGAAAATGGTCAAAAAATGAACAATGCAGATCTCCTTGGCCCACTGTTACATTGCAAACAAACGTATCATTTCAAAAACCATAGATAACGTGGTTTCTCTAAAAAGAAAAAAAACGAAAGAAAAAAGTGTATAGCATTTCAAAAAAATGACATCGAGATGTCCGAAAGTTCATTTTAAACATGGGTTTGAAAATAGATGGTGCTTGTTTCATTTGGATATGAGTTGTATATTGCTTCTGTTATGTTTATTAAAGATATTGTGCATGACTTGTGTTTTAGAGGTCATAATGGTGTCCATTTGTGAAATGTGTATCTTAAATTAAAAAGAAAAAATAATAAAAAAAAAAAATAATGAATTTGTAGATGCACTTATTGTACATGTGGTTAGGTTAGTAGGTTTGACTTTAAGTCCTGTTTACTGCCTTAAATACTATGGGCAGATGGTTATTGAACTGAACAATATGCTTGTGGGAGAGAAATAATGACAAAATTTAAGGATTGTAGAATAATACTGAAAATTCTGAAGTTCTTTTTTTGATGCTTGTGATTACTGAAGATGTACTTTAGAGCAATTTCATGGAAAAGACATGATTCTGATGTTAATTCTGTAGAATAGATATGTATACCAAATGTAATCTTTCCAATGCTATGAAGAATTTATACATGAAATTGATATGCAATAAAAACCTGTGTGCTTTTTATATGAATGCTGTTTTTTTCCTAGATCCTGTAGATGTATTGGTGCATGAGTTGGTTGAGAAAATGCCCGCAGTGCGCAGAGCTGAAATCTAGGCGGTTTTGAAGAATTTCGATAAATTCACATTTAAGGGATGTGACATCACCAGAACAGAAGTCTAAGAGAGTAAAGATTTCATGTGTGCTCCATTCTGACTCCAGCAAAACCTCCCTACTTGCCTTATGTTCACCATACCTCTGTTTTTACGTGGGGACAAAATATAGGCTTTTTTTCAGATTTTATGCTCCAGAAGAGTGCTAATTGATATGAAGGTGCAAGAAAAGGTTTACAGAACAGAACTATGTATTGTGTGCGTGGTGATTAAAAGAAAAAGGGATGACCCCAACAGTTATTTACATAAAGTGTTCAGAATGATGGTGCTTGGTGATTTTACTGAATTTTTGATCAAATAAATGCAGCTTTGGCAAACATAAGAAGCTTCTTTCAAAAACCTAAACAGTCCATTTTTAAAGCTATTGTAGGCACATGCATATAAAAAGTTTACATACCCCTTGCAGAATCAGCAAAATGTTAATTATTTTAACAAAATAAGAGGGATCATTATTTTTATTTATTTTTTTATTTAGTACTGTCCTGAATAAGATATTTACATAAAAGATGTTTACATATAATCCACAAGAAAAAAAAAAAAAAAAAAAGATAGCTGAATTTATAAAAATGACCCCGACTGCATGGGGCACCGGCCACATTCCACAATGGGGAAATGCTGATGGACCCAATAGGAAACCTGCTACTTAGTATATGTTCAGGCAATGGTCAGCTAAGAGTCAGAAAAAGTGGAGGCAATTCAGTGCAGCCCATGATCGACTACCAAGATGGAGGTGAAGTGGTTCCTCGCAGTACATCTCAGACTTCGCCTCTACAGCTACACCGCTGACTGAGATGTTGAAAGCTGTGAGGAACCAGCTACCATTGACAGAGGAGTGTGAGAGTGCTTTCAAGACTCTCAAGGTATGGATTTGCTCTCACACAGTCCCGCAAAGCCTAAAGTTCTCCCAGCTTTTCTGACGGGTTGGAGAAAAAAGAGTGCCAATCAAGTGGTCCCGAGACAGCCTCTGTTACTACTTACTTTGAAGGGAGTCTGATCTAGAAACTGACCATCAGGCCCTGTGCTGCATCAATATAGTGAAGGATCAAGTGACCTATCCTCCTGGTTATTCAAGCCACTGCTCATATTCCCCTCTGCTACAGTATAACACACACGTCGCACCTACACGCATACATTCAGATGGATTGTTTGTTTATTGTTTTGTCTTACCCATTCAATGTTGTTTGTTGTTTGGTTTCAGGATCAGAGGAAATCTTTATAATCGCTCCGCTATGCCTCCAACATCGGAGAGACAAACACTTTTTTTGATTTGTTGATTAAGATATGTAAGTATATTTGATTTTAACTTTAAGTGCAGTGTGTTATTCCATGTTGCTTTTAAAGTTAATATATTTTAAATGTAAACTGCATCATTACAAATGTGCAATTTTAATATAAATTACATTACTTTACTTTACCATGAAGTGCATTCAACATTAAAGTGGGTCAAAAAAGTGACACTTAAGTGGGTCAAAAAGCACTCTAATAATTCATAAATAAATTTTCATTTAATTGTAAATACAGTGGTTTTTTTTAGAAGAAAAAAAAAAAAGGTGCAGCTGTGTCACTGGGGCCGTACTCTACAAAAGTGAAAAGTTACAATATTGTATGTGTGTTTAAAGTTCTAATATGTACCTTTAAAGTGCTAATATGTACCATTTAGGGATAAGTTAGGTGTACCTTTCCACTTTTGTACCTTAGGGTACAGCCCCAGTGACATAATTAAAGGATAATTAGCAGATGGTGGGAACTGTAGTTTTTGAGGAACTGGACTACATACCGAACAGGGGTCTTGTTAATCATAGCAGGCAATAGTAAAACAACTGGGAACATTTTGAATTACTTTCAAAAAGCTGAACCTTGGTCAGGGGGACTGAAAGGCTTATAACAAAAATAGAGGAAAAGCAGAAGAAAGTTTTGTCATTACCTTTCCCTCTGCTTCAAATGTATATGTATACAATTCACATCATGATAAAAAAAAAAAAAAAAAAAAAAAAAAAAAAAAAAACACATGTAGGCCCAGTTTCACAGATAGGGTTAGCCTAAGCCAGTATTAGATCTCAGTTCAATACGGATATTTAAACAGCTTTTATAAACGTACACAAGAGAAAAGCATTACTGGTGTGCATCTTGTGTCAAAACAATGTACAAGCTGCTTTCAGTTCAAACAGCTCAAACATGCATTTCAGTCTAAGACTAGCCTAAGCCTGGTCTGTGAAACCAGGGGGTACTGTATTATGGCGTCAGATAAGCAAGACAAAAAGTTTACAATTGTCAACCACTAGATGGCGCTTTATTTACACTTTCATGTTTGGTTTGTTCGGTTTTCATTTGCACTCACTCATCTCAGAGAACTTTTGAAACTATTCTTGTAATCTTGTATTTAATTCTGCAAGTGCAATCTTTTTTTTTTTTTTTTTTTTTTTAAGAATACAAACCTTTGTGTGCAAAAAAAAAAAAAAAGAAAAAGAAAAAAAAAAGCCACATGAACTGTATGGCAGTGTGGCGGAGAAAAGAAAACATTTCCATTTGAAAGCATGTGAATTAATTTATAATGATATGTATATGATATGTATGCTGATACTATTACAATTACTATTACTACAAAAAAAGGAGCCATTTATATTTGTAAACCATAACAAGAGGATTACTCTTGACAGCGTGTGAAGAAGAGTAGTGGTTGCGCCTACATTAAACATAAAACGTTATTTTAAGCCATTTATTTATTTATTTTCAGTGCACTTCAGCTGTGCATATGGAGTCTTAAAGGATTTTCTCTTTATTTCTCTTTATGTCTAGGTTTTATTAAGTTGTTTTCTTTTTTTTTTTATTATTATTTTTTTAAATGTTTCTCTGTCGTGCAATTACCTATATAGAAGTCTATTCAATTGAAAAGAGAATAAATATTTTCCAAATTGTTGATGTATAATATATTGCACGTGTAACCTGAAAACCTGAAGAGTGAACTTATCCCGATGCTTTTTTGCGTTCTGTTATATAATATATATTTAAAGAAAATAGGCCTATTTTATTTTACATAAACCAAATTGTCATTTGATAACTCTTTATAATCGCTTTAATAACATTAACGAACAATGCGTAACAGATCGTTATGTTGTTAAAATTACAAATGACTATACTTTGGTGAGTATATTTTATACATATTTGACTCTCTCTGATTTATTTATTTATTTATTATTTAGTTCAGAAAAGAGCACGACACGTAGTAATCGGTAACATTTCCGTTGCAAAACATGCTTAGGCCTAAAGTAATTTTTCTTCCCTTCTTTTTTCCCAAAGAATAATGCTTATGAATGGTTTGTAGTTGTTTAAACGAATAGTGATGAATAAAATCTTTATTTTTGATGAAGTGCTCACGAAAAACAAAAGTGCGTTCGAAAAATGAATAAAAAGCACACGATACAGAAAATATTACTCGAATGTTCTGTCTCCGTCTGTACCTTCACCATTTCTCTTCAACCCTGTCATTAAAACTACGTCACATATTGCATATCAAAGAAGAGCAGAGGCACGGACACGATGACAGTATTATCAGGAAAAGAAGACAGTCAAATATGATATTATAGCGTTTGATTTGGATTTTCACGCCAGAAACTTAAGTTCCAGTGGTTTAAAATACAAGTGTAATCTCATGTCATCTCTGGAGTACATGAAAAAGGATTGTTTTGCGTCTGGGACTCTGTCATCGGCCTCTCTGAAAGGCACTTTAACTAAAATCAACAGCCGGAGACATAAAGCTCGAAAGAAGATCTCACCCCAAAAGAAACAGGAGCCAGAAGCAGAATGTGACTTATGCAGGTAACACACAATTTCAGTTTTTATTTACAAAGATATACACCATTTGTTTTAAGTAGTAATTTAGCTAAACAATTAATAGCATATGTAGCCTATTTAATGTTAATATATGTCGTCAGCTTAACTACGATAGTTAATATCTATTAATATGGTTTGGTATGTTGTAAAACGAACACCTAAGCAACCAAATAAATGATTTATCGAATGACATTATGACACATTAACAAATAGGATGCAGAATATATGCATTTCAAGTTGTGGACACTTAAGTTACATTAAAAAAATTCAGAAATGATGAAATAAATGCTGCTAGAGCTGTTCTCAGAACGAACATTACTTTCTGAGCCTTTATTTGTGATAATCAGTTGAGGTTTTGAGGATGTTAAGTGGATGTCTGAAGTCAGTTCTCTTCAAGTTCACACAGGTGTCATGGCAGAGGTAGTATAAGCCTAGTCGATATAACAATGGACAAAGAATTGGGATTGAAGAGTTTCATAATTGAGGAACCAACACTGAACTGATTTGAGCTGAATAATGACACTATTGTCTTTTTAGAGCTGCTTTACAGCAGAATTTGAATTTTTGAATTTTTATTTTCCTATTTATTACTTTGAAGCTACTTTGAAACAATATGTATTGTATAAAGTGCAGTATAAATAAAGGTGATTTAAAGGCAGGGTAGGTAAAAAATGTAGAAAAAACTTTTTTTCAAAATTTGTTTAAACTTTATTTATATATCAATACATAATTAAAATGTAAGTACTCTGAAAAAGAAAGTATAAAAATCGAGTGTCTGTAGACCTCTCACGACTGTTTTAAAGACAGCTCATTATTTCCATTCACTCCACCCCCTCCCTTCTGGGCTCCTTCCAAAGCCACGCCCCCAAAACACATGAACGTGCGACTCCGACCACTGAGCTGGAAGACGCATTATTTACCTGAGACGAGCGGAGAGGAAGGAGCACAGTGCATGTAGTGACATCATGTCAGAATCACATGTAATAAAAATAACTTTATAATTATGAAGATAAACAAACAAGATGTATTTTAGTACTCACTATCAAGCTAGCATATTGATATTGGTAAAGTTTAAAATATATATATTTTTGATTCGCTAACGAGCTAGTTATCTATAAGGCAAAGCAAAAAACAGGTTGCATGATACACGTTTTTCCATTACCATCATTTACACTGTAATGAAGATGAATTTCGTGTAAGATTCATAACATATACGTTGTTCTACAGATAAACAGAGTAACATACACTCAAATATCAACCCACAACTGCATTGCAGACACAAAATAATAACACACACATACAACAAAGTGTGTACAACAAACACAAGATAAAGACATCAGTAAACATAGGTAGAGAATATAAACACAAAACAAAGGCGAAAAAAAACGTGCAGGTAAACTTACAGGTGAACATGGTAAAAGAGTTAGACAGATGGTAAATATAGTTCTAAGAAAAGTTCCTAGATGCGGAGTAACGTTAGGCCTACTATCTGTTAAACATGTATTTAGTTATCTAAAGAAAAATTATGCACAATTCAACACTATAGCTATCATCTTGAGCTAGGCCTATAGATTATTTATCGTCTCTACTACGGCTCGCTAAGTAATGTTATGTTAGCTATATTACGCAGCTATGTGTGCTAATGACACATGCTTCATGAACAAATAAACAAAAAAATATGTATGATCAAAATACAAAAAGAAAGATTTACCTGTCCAGCAGAAATAAAGCCATCAAGCAGTCACTTTTCAGCCCCTTGAGTTCCCTCAGTTCTCTCCATCGCTGGAAAGCCAAGCCGATATTAACTCGCGTTTTATTTCTTTATTTATCCAAAGACTTTTTGTTCATTGCCTTTTCTTGTACTGTTACTGTCTTCCTTTTTTTGCCTGGTTTGCCTTCACTAACTGCATAGGCCGATACTGTGAATTTTGCTTGCTGTTTCTCTGCCATTGTTTTGGTATTCCTAGGATCCGTGCCTCTTGAGTTCCCCAAATCAAATGTGCGCGCGCAAGTGGGCAGGTCATGTGTGGCAAAAGGGTGGTTGCCATGGTTGCGAGAGAGTGACAGTCGCCTAAGCCAATCCTATGTTTCGTCCCGGATGGAAATAATGAGCTGTGTTTAATACAGATTAAACGGTATATATAGTCACTCGATTTTTATACTCTTTTTTATCAGAGTTCTTACATTTTAATTATGCATGGATATATATATAGAAAGTTTAAACAAATTTGGAACAAAATTTTTTACCTACCCTGCCTTTAACTTGACATGGTGCACTAAGGTTTCACAACCACAAAGTCTTAAAGGGTAAGTTCACCCAAAAATTAAAATAATGTAATTTATTACTCACCCTCATGCCGTTCCACACCCGTTAGACCAAATTAAGATATTTTTGTTGAAATCCGATGGCTCCTTGAGGCCTGCATAGGGAGTAATGACATTTCCTCTCTCAAGATCCATTAATGTACTAAAAATCGGTTCATGTGAGTACAGTGGTTCAATATTAATATTATAAAGCGACGAGAATATTTTTGGTGCACCAAAAAAAAAACTACTTATTTAGTGATGGCCGATTTCAAAACACTGCTTCAGGAAGCTTCAGAGCGTTGTGAATCAGTGTGTCGAATCAGCGGTTCGGAGCGGCAAAGTCACGTGATTTCAGCAGTTTGGCAGTTTGACACGCGATCTGAATCATGATTCGACACAGAAGAATCATAACACTCCGATGCTTCCTGAATCAGTGTTTTGAAATTGGCCATCACTATATAAGTTGTTATTTTGTTTTTTTGCCGCACCAAAAATAATCTCGCTGCTTTATAATATTAATATGATCACATGAACTGATTTAAATATGTTTTTAGTACATTAATGGTCTTGAGAGAGGAAATGTCATTGCTGGCTATGCAGGATTTTCGGATTTCAACAAAAATATCTTAATTTGTGGTCTTACGGGTGTGGAACGGCATGAGGGGGAGTAATAAATGACATTATTTTTGTTTTTGGGTGAACTAACCCTTTAAATACTCAGCATATATGACTGTATTTTATGCTCTTTTCACAGGTTCTCTTTACTCAGTTGTGGTAGTCGCAGCCGTACTGTTCGCAGAATACTGATTGCTTGTGTAATATCTTTCCTGGCTCTGCTTTCTGCTGTTACCATGGACTTCAACTCATCTTTGGCTCAATGGCAAGCCACTGAAGCTTCACTTAAAAAGCTAACGTCCTGCAGGACAAACGTCACACTCAGACTCATTATTGAGCTCCAAACATTAAGAAACCTCAGTTCATCAAGAGAGAAATCAGTTCATAATATCAAGAACGAAAAGTTCCTGAGCTCTTGGTCTTTGATAATGCTCACAGTTAACCATTGTTGTACTAGTACAGATATGGACAGTTTGGGTCAGTCATGTGGTGTTGAGTTACCTGCGTTTTGTGAGCATCTTCAATCCAACCTCTCAGAGTTTCTCAATGCTACAGGGAGAGGTGAGTTAATGGATTCTAACGGTACCACAGTTTTTACTCTTGCAATTGAGAATATATTAAACACATGGGGCATCAAAGATGTTGACATTGGTCTCCTCAAGCACAACCCAGACTGGACAGATGTCCTTGCTCTGAAACTGCTCTTAACCGTCCAAGAGTTGAACTATCGCTTGATAGCAGGTGAAAAGAAGGAAGATATTCAGGATGAAATATGGCATGCTACAACACTTATGTCAGTCATAAAAGACATGTCTGAAAGCCTCCATCACTGCTGGATGGAAAACCCTGATATTGAGCTAAACCTGACTAATATAAGATATTTCATCTACTCTACTGCCAAAACTTTCGAAGGATCCACAGAGTTGACATTAGCCTTGGAGAACACTCTGAGATGTTTTCATTCTAGAGCTGGGTGGGCTCTGAAACTGAAATCCAGAGACATCTCGTCCAACATCAGTCTGAAGATCTGCCTGCTTGCCATCGCCTGTCTCATTTACCCCATAGTGCTGCTCTCCTTTAAGCAAATGACAGAATGGATCCAAGACTATGCTCAGAGCCTTAGGGAGAAGACAGAAGACCTGAAGAGAGAAAGACGTCTTGCAGAAGATCTCCTTCATCAGATGTTGCCCAAAACTGTGGCCAAACAGCTACGCCAAAACAAACACGTAGAGGCTGAGAGTTACGAAAAGGTAAATTGTTATAAGATATACTGTTTATCCCCATATGATCTGCTAAAACAGAAGAAGAAATCTTCCCTTCGTCCAACATTCCCTTTAACAAATCAAACTCATGTCTAAAAAAGACAAGCATATTCATTAGGGATGTTGGCAAGATGGCAGTGTCAGGAAAGCGCACATGGTCCCATTTTGTTTGTTCTTTTTGTTGTAGTAATTGCCTGTAATTATGGTATTCCATATTCATCAGGAGATAAAACAGCTCATGATGGAGTGTGGTAAATGACACACGTCTGTATGGGCAAATTTGTGCACCAGAAGCGTGTCCCCTTAGATTTAGAGCACTTAAAGCAAATAGATTTTCCAAAGAAATGGACTTATAGTCACATGTAGCAGGATAAGTATAAATTTCAAAATAGGAACACAGTATGTGTCAAGTATTTGTAAGGTAAATAAACATTACTCATATGAGCATGTTACATTTATTAGTGGCTTATTTCATTTAATTATAGTAGCAATTACAGTATTATTTCTCATAATTAAGGTAAGTGATCTGAACAAACCAATAATGGGCAAGCACCACTTTTTCAGAAAATGTAATCTAGTTAATCATGCTTTTCTCGATTAGCTATGACATGTAGACATTCATATATGATTTTTTTTTTTTCTAGGATGCAACTGATATATTTATTGTCTTGCAGGTGACTATTTTCTTCTCTGACATTGTGGGTTTTACTGCTATATCAGCCTCCTGCACTCCACTACAAGTTGTTGAGATGCTAAATAACCTCTACATGTGCTTCGACACACGCATTGACTCCTATGATGTCTACAAGGTATTAATATATTCTGAAATTCATAATCATATATAATTTATATAAATTATCATACAGAAAATATTCATAGCATGTTTGGCTTATGCTAAGGTTTTTCTTACAGTGCTTATAAGAACATGTCTGAGTGCATTTTTACCCCCCCAAAATCAAAAGAATTATATTTAGAAAATAAAATATTACTATTTTTAGGAACTTTTTTGTTTGCATTGTGACTCTAAATTTTCATTACCATAATGCTAAATAAATAAATTGGGGAAATGATGTATTGCTGAATTTGTAAAGAACACAAAAATATTAAGGATGACACAACTGTTTTCAACATTTATAATAAAAAGAAATGTTTCTGAAGGCTAATGTGACACTGAAGACAGGAGAAATGACTGCTGAAAATTCAGCTTTGCCATCACAGGAATAAATTACATTTTAAAACAAACATATTAAAATAGAAAACAGTTATTTTAAATTGCAAAAATATCTGTATTTTTGATCAAATAAATGCAGCCTTGGTAAACATAAGAGACTCAGAAAGATTACAAAATTGTACTGACCCAAACGTTTGAATGGTGGTATAGTATGTAGTATACTGTATGTATGTATGTATGTATGTATATATATATTATTATATATTATTATATTATTATTACAATTTAAAATAACTGTTTTCTGTTTGAATATATTTTATAAAGTAATTTATTCCTGTGATCAAAGCTGAATTTCAGCATCATTACTCCAATCTTCAGTGTCACATGATCCTTCAGAAATCATTCTAATATGCCGATCTGCTGCTCAAGAAACATTTAATGTGTACAAATTTTACAAAATATGTGTGTAATATTTTTTTTCAGGATTCTTTGGTGAATAGAAAGTTCAAAAGAACAGCATTTATTTAAAATATAATCTTTTGTAACATTATAAATGTCTTTACTGTCACTTTTGATCAATTTTATGCATCCTTGCTGAATAAAAGTATTTCTTTAATTTCTTTAAAAAATAAATAAAAATAAAAATTCTTACTGACCACAAACTTTTGAACGGTAGTGTATAATGTTATAAAAGCTTTGTATTTCAGATAAATGCTGATCTTTTGAACTTTTTATTAAAGTTGCCCTAGAACCAGTTTTAACAAGATGTAATATAAGTTTAAGGTGTCCCCTGAACGTGTCTGTGAAGTTTCAGCTTCAATCGGTGAAAAATACCCCATAGATTTTTTTAAATTATTTTTTTTAACTGCCTATCTTGAGCCATAATTATATTTGCACCGATTCAGTGCGCGGCCACTTTAAATCTCGCGCTCCCCCGCCCCCGAGCTCTCGACTCCCTTAACCAGCATAAACAAAGTTCACACAGCTAATATAACCTTCAAAATGGATCTTTACAAGATGTTCATCATTCATGCTGCATGCATGCATCGATTCCTGTGAGTATAGTATTTATTTGGATGTTTACATTTGATTCTGAATGAGTTTGAGGCTGTGCTCCGTGGCTAACGGGCTAAAGTTAACATTATACACTGTTGGAGAGATTTATAAAGAATCAAGTTGTGTTTATGAATTATACAGACTGCAAGTGTTTAATAATAAAAATAGCGACGGCTCTTGTCTCCGTGAATACAATTAGAAACGATGGTAACTTTAACCACATTTAACAGTACATTAGCAACATGCTAACGAAACATTTAGAAAGACAATTCACAAATATCACTAAAAATATCATGTTATCATGGATCATGTCAGTTATTATCGCTCCATCTGCCATTTTTCACTATTGTCCTCGCTTGCTTACCTAGTCAAATGATTCAGCTGTGCACATCCAGATGTTAATACTGGCTGCCCTTGTCTAATTCCTTGAACATGAGCTGGCATATAGAAATATTGGGGGCGTACATATTAATGATCCCGGCTGTTACGTAACAGTCTGTGTTATGTTGAGATTTGCCTGTTTTTCGGAGATCTTTTAAACAAATGAGATTTACATAAGAAGGAGGAAACAATCACTGTATGTCATTTCCATGTACTGAACTCTTGTTTTTCATCTATGCCGAGGTAAATTAAATTTTTCATTCGATGGCACCTTTAAAGGAATCCTGGAAAAAAAAAATGTTCACAACTGTTTTCAACATTGATAATAATCATAAATGTTTCTTGAGCAGCAGATCATCATATTAGAATGATTTCCGAAGGATCATGTAACACTGGAGACTGGAGTAATGATGCTGAAAATTCAGCTTTGATCACAGGAATAAATTACTTTATAAAATATATTCAAACAGAAAACAGTTATTTTAAACTGTAATAATATTTCACAATATTAGTGTTTTACTGTATTTTTAATTATGCAGCCTTGGTGAGCAGATGAAAATTCTTTTAAAAACATTCAAAATCTTACAGATTCCAAACTTTTTACATATATGTAATTATAAAGAGGTATTCTTAATGCTCCTTGATTTAATCAAATATATCTAATGTCCATCACAATCATTAGTTAACAAGCTTCTGTGTTTGAATGAAATAGGTGGAGACTATAGGAGATGCATACATGGTGGTCAGTGGACTGCCGGAGAGAAACGGAGACAAACATGCAGATGAGATCGCTAAAATGTCTCTGGATCTGGTGGCTGCGGTCAGACAGGTGACAATACCCCACATGCCAAACAAACGCCTTCAACTCCGAGCTGGCATACACACAGGTGTGTGTATCCTCTATTTGCACAAAAACTGGTGATTACAGATTTATTAATAAATATAGCTGCAAGCAGGATTTAAGGGGTCAAGAGCTGAGTAATGAGGAGCTATCAGCCTTCAACAATGAGTAATTAAAAAGAAATTCAAGATGGTGGACAGACATTTTGACCAAGTATGGCATAATTGCTGTCATTGTTTGCTGTATGACTCAAGGAATCTGTCAACACTAGTTTCATCAACATTGAGAAATTCTGCGTCGGGCAGTTTTTCTTCGTCGGCCGACAAAGTTTTCTCAGTGCGTTCCACACCGTCAGCTGAAGTTGGTCCACGTCTGCTTTTTTTCGTCCGATTCAACATGTTGAATCGGTGGCGAAGCTCGTCGGTCCGTCGGGCCATCTGATCATTCTGATTGGCTGTTCAGCTACTGCCACCTGCTGGTTCAGAAAGGCATTTCATCTCACACAGGCGCAGAACGGACGTGCTACTTGGCTGTCGATTGTCTAGCGTTGGTTTGGTGTGCCAGGCCAACTTTGGACAGACGCTGCCAACGTAAGCCAACCCCACAGTCTTTCATCGCCGCTAGTTCGTCGGCCTCTGCTTGGTGTGTTCCGGCCTTAACACATACTGAGTTTTGTGATGATACACTAATACAGTATGTTTGTCAAATACAACACTTTATGACAAAATTCAAAATGGCCTACACCCACACATTAGGTATCATTTGACTCGGTATGCTGCACTGAATCAAAAGAGACCAGTTTTATGATTTTTGGGTAAACCGTTCAAAGCTTATAGGCATAGAAGCCATATTTCATATCTCCTGACCAGTAGGTGCTATGCCAAAACGCTGCAAGTAGCCTCAAATCATGCTTTTGATGATATGTACCAAGAGTCGTCTCAATATGCCAAAGCATTGCAGAGATATAGCCTCGCATTCATTTTTACATGCTGTTCATCTCATTTGTATGCTCGTTATTCGAGAACAGTGTGGTTTATCAAAAAGCTTTGAAATATTTTTGCCAGCATGGTTTGAAGATGATTTGAGCCAGTTTTGGTGAAAATTGGACGAACCATCTAGGATGAGTTCGAAAAAATAGTACGTTTTTCGAAAATTCAAAATGGTGGAAATGTTCTTATAATGGAAAATGATGAATTGAATTGTATCAAATTTAATCGAATCGTCTTGAGCCAAGGCATTTTGTTTCTAGCTCTTATGATTCAAAAGTTATTAGCATAAACATTAGTGTAATTTTGGACAGTTGATAGCACTAGAGGGATTGACTTAGAGACTCCAAAATTGCTGTGGTGTCCAGACAAAAATTGTTGTATGTTCAGACAATCTTTTTGCCAAATTTCATCATTTTCTGCAAAAGGTTCCATGGACTGCCATAGACTCAAGAGCGGAAGTATTGTTACTGTTAGGCCTGTCAACAAATCAACCATATTTACTATTGTAATAAACATTCCTGATCTTTTTTGTCAATGATTCATCAGCTACAGTTTCAGTGCAGCCTTCCTAAACTCTTTCTAAAATCAATATTTGATAAATGCCGGTTAGCATTAATGTAATAAAGATTATGACAGTAATAGCATAACAATAGATTTGATGTTATAGTAATTCACAGTGTTGTCTTTCATGTCTCTCATACCTCTTAAGGCCCTTGTGTAGCTGGCATTGTTGGTTACAAAATGCCCCGGTACTGCTTATTTGGAGACACAGTCAACACGGCCTCTCGAATGGAATCAACAAGTCTACGTATGTTCATCTATGTAGTTAACATGTGCAGCCTTTTTAACTTTTTTTTTATTTTAAAACCACTGGTTCTTCTGTATTCAGAGGATTCATGAATATTTTCACCATACATCACAAATACATCACCATAGAGACCTCATAATATTCCTCCATTGAGCTCATAACAGCCTCCATTTCAACCATGACATTAGCATGTGGCTTAGCTAACAACATAGTGTCTCTGAGTTTCACCTCAGCACCAATATAGCTTTGGTTCTTTGGTCATTTTGCATGACGGGATCATTAAAGGATTAGTTCACTTCAGAATTAAAATTTCTGATAATTTACTCAACCCCATGTCATCCAAGATGTTTATGTCTTTCTTTTTTTTCAGTCAAAAAGAAACTAAGGTTTTTGAGGAAAACATTCCACTACATTTTCTCCATATAGTGTACTCCATATAGGCCATTTTCTAAAATAAAAAATAAAAATTATATACTTTTTAACCACAAATCCTCATCTTGCACTAATTTTTTACCTTAATTTCTTTTTGACTTATGAAAGACATAAACATGTTGGATGAAATGGGGGTACATTTTCAGAACATTTTAATTCTGAAGTGAACTAATCATTTAATGTTTCTTTTATCTTGTCTTCAGCACAGAAAGTTCATGCAAGCTCTGCTACATACCTGGCACTCATGAAGGACAATGCGTATGAATTGCAGTTACGGGGTGAGATTGAAGTAAAGGTGAGAATCCATTTTGTAGAAGTACTTTGCGTAAAATCATTTTTGGTAAAGCTGTTTAAACCACAATTATCTGTTTTTCTTCGTAATATTTAATCAAAATGCAATGATGTTAAAATAACATTAACAATATGACATAAATGTGCTTGATGTGGTTTTCAGGGAAAAGGAAAAATGAACACCTATTGGCTGATTGGTCACAAAAACTACAGTGTTCAGAATGACAGTTTGGTGTGCCACTGGAACCCCAATATCTCAAGAAAAAAAAAGGCCCCTGTGGGGAGCAACGTGTCCATAGAGAATGTAAGTGTTCTACTTGTACTACTACTAACATGCACCACCGTTCAAAACTTTGGGGTCAGTGAGACTTTTTTCAAAGAAATTAATACTTTTATTCAGCAAGGATGTATTAAACTGATCAAAACTGACAGGAAAGACTTACTATAGTATCCTAGTATCCTAAAAAATTATCATTGGTTTCCACAAAAGCAGCATCACAATGTTCAGTTGTGATGATAATAAGCATTAAATCAGCATATTAGAATGATTTCTGAAAGATCATGTGACACTGAAGACTGAAGTATTGATGCTGAAAATTCAGCTTTGCTATCGCAGGAATAAATTACATTTTAAAATAAAATAAAATAGAAAACTGTTATTTTAAAATGGAATAACAGTATAAAGCATATCCAAAATTTTTGGAGATAATCTTTAAAAGATTAAAAAAACAGTCAAGGGTGAATTTACTAATCATTTGCACCACTTTACCATTTGCTAATTCAGCACCAAAAAACAAAACAAAAACAAAAAAAACAAGCAAAAAACGTCAGCAGTCCATCTTATTCGGATTCTGATATAGTAAAAATAAATCTGGCCAAAATACAGATTTAAAGAGATTTTTGTCAAAGGATGATCAAAAAATGGAGAACGTCTCGGTTATGTATGTAACCCTCATTCCCTGAAGGAGGGAACTGAGACGTCACCTCAGTGACTAACAAATTGGGATCTCACCTGATAGCCCAATCACCTCCAAGTGTAAACTAAATGAGCCAATGCAGATTTGCATCTCGCGCTCCGCCCAGCAGCACAAGTATAAATGCGGAAGTAGATGCAATGCATATTCAGGTTTTTGCTGAGGAGCCGAGCCGGTGACCTGGCCGCTCAGCGTTTGGTCCAGCAATTGTGGCATCGGGACGTGACACCTCCATTCCCTCCTTCAAGGAACGAGGGCTAAATACGTAACAGAGATGTTCCCTTTCAGTCAGTCACATTTGATGTCACGTCAGTGACTGACAAATCGGGATCCCTATGAAAGTGCCACTATTGCTGCCCCTTCCAGCTCCCCTAGTAAGCCACCTGATCCCCCCACACCTACTGGGGCGGAAGGTAGGACAGTGCTACCATGGAGAGAGTCGGTTCCTGTTGTTCCGCTTGACCTATACAGTAAGACTATTGGATAGCACTGGGAAAGTGTGCTCTTTCAAGGTAAAAAAGGGATGCTACTGAATCCACATCCTGCCTTCAGGGAGGTATCATGTGGAGATTACACATATGGATTGGGCATTTAGGGCAGTGCAACATATGGAATGTCTCTGAGGTGGCTCCGGCCTACAGTGGTCAGTGTAAATGAGTACACCCCCTTTGAAAAGTAACATTTTAAACAATATCTTAATGTACATAAAACAATTTCCAAAATGTTAAAATTAAGTTTAATATAACATCTGTTTAACTTATAACATGAAAGTAAGGTTAATAATACAACTTAGATTACACATTTTTCAATTTTACTCAAATTAGGGTGACACAAAAATGAGTACACCCCAGAACAAAAACTACTACATCTAGTGCTTTGTATGGCCTCCATGATTTTTAATGACAGTGGCAGAACAAAGATTTTCCACCCAGCCCTCTTCCGGAGAAGCGTCTCCGGGTCACCTGTCTCAGGGGTGGTGTTTTACCGACCACTGAGATGGGTGGCGATGTCCTCCTGCAGGGGACATGCCATAACGTTGAGCTGGCCACGAAGAATTCTTTTTTTTTTTCCACAAGGGATGGACGCCCTTGGTGACGAGCAGACTAAGGAACAGCCCACAACGGTTTGGTAGCATGTTGGGGCACGTTCTTTACAGCCTCAGCCTGCTTTTTGGACTGCAGAGAACCGCTGGACTCACTGAAAAGGCCACCTTGTGAGATGGGAACATCAAGAAAGTGGACTTTGACGAAATCCTGCACCTCTGCAAGGTTTAGTCAGGGCCTGCACTGTGACTTTCATCACAGTCAGTCACTGTGCATCATCCCCGGTTTAGAATTACACTTGTGCTTTATGAGTGCTTTTGCCTGTTAGACTTGCAGGTGGCCATCGCATGCAGGGCAGAGGCCGTCTGCCCAGCAGTACTGTAAGACTTAGCAGCCAGAGCTGCAGTTTTCTTACCGGTGCTGGGCGGAGGTTGGGGATGACATCACCAGGTGGCAGTACTTTGCGGGGAAAGAGAGAAAAAACTTGAAGCAAATTTTGGCATATTTGGCATTCCATACTTACACAAGTTTGCCTCCCTGCTGCCTAAGTTCTTTGTGTGCCTCTGGGAAGAAAGGCACAGGGGCGGGGCAAGGCGAATTACATGTCACACTGCGCCCCCCAGAAACCAATCATCCATCCATGATCACTCAGAGCGGGTCAGCAACCCAGCATGCAGCAGCCCAGGCAAGCGTGGCTAAACTCTGAATCCAATTCAGTATGAGCAGACACCACCAAAGCAGGAAACTCGACGTCTTCGTTATCTCTAGAGCATAACAGCCCTCTCTCCGATGCAGCGATCGACATCTGATCCTCTGCTGGAGCCCCAAATTAAATGCTAGGTCCCCCATGAGAAGGACCAGTAATCAAATTCGGAAACATCACAGCTTGCAATGCGCTAGAGGAGTGGGGGGCCCACGGAGATGTACTCGGTGGGGGAAGCCCTCACTGTAATCCTCAGGTCACCTTGACTGCAACTACATCGGGGTATAGGTGAGGGGAATCCACCTCATTTGAGGTACTCATGTCTCAACTGAGCACCCATCTAGAGCGCCAAATGACACGCAGGGTTGCTGTGAGAACTTGCGATGTCAGCCGACAGCTCGATGGCAAACAACATGCTGAGAAGCACGAGCCCTTGCGAGAAAGGCTAAATGCGACCAGCTTGCTGACGTGGTCATGCTCTCATGCGAGAACATGAGCTACCCACGAACACAGTCTCAGCATGCTTATGCCCAGCATGTGAGACAGTGATTGTGGCTGTCAATGAAGATAGGAAACAACTGCATACTGTGAAATGACATCTTTAGATGCACCTGTGCTGCTCTTTTAGGGAAATAATGCTCTTTTCAAGTGCCAAGGCGCAAAGGGGAAGGTTGCAGCATGCCAGACAGACTGTATCTGTAATCTGCAATGTTCAAAGGCTCTCTTGTGAAGCTGCAGTTCAGCAGGAAATGGAGGAAGCGACCACCGCTGACGCAATATCACACTAACACTGAAGAGCTTCCACACACTCGTAGTTACTGGAAGATAGTCTTTAGAGCACAAATGCTCGACTCGCTGAATAGTGACTTTTCTAATATTAACATGGGCCCTAAAGCTCTTGCCTGATCACAGCCCTTCTTTTTCCAGTGATATTCCTCTGACTTTTTCTCTTTTGTAGAGCCTGGTCTCATTAGAAAAACTTACCTGTGGGAACGTTTTTGCGAGTCACAAAATATGTACCAATACGTACATATCACTGCAGTTTCAATGTGAAATGTCCACTGAGTGGCGCTAAAAGCGTTTTTCTCCAGAACAGATAAACATGAATATGGTCCGTTTTTATAACATTGGTTTTATACGTATCACCGCAGTTCTGATTTGAAATGTGTCCGGTGAGTGGCGCTAAAAGTGTAATGCTCCATTACATTTTAAAATAATGTACCACCAACACTAACCTAAACCTACCCGATAGAGTTAACAAAAGTAAATGTGACAATCGTGCCGTTTTAGCTTGTTTTGATCTCTTATCTTTGAGCTCTTTTACCGAGACTCGTTTTCACCGGATTCGTACCTAAGGCTTCCCTCGTCCTAAGTACAACTCTGTATCAGCTAAGCTACCGAGCAAGCTTATGTCAGAAAAGCGAAACATATGGAGCTGGTTAAGCAATGCAAAGTTCAACATATATTTGTTTACAAATCATGCGTTTTGGTAAAATGTGTTTTGAAGTCATAACATAATATTGTGCAAGGAGACATGAAAACAAATCTATATTAATCCATAATCTGACCCTGTAATCATAACTGTGTATGAAAACCATAAAAGCGCTTGCTGTTTTACTGCCTCTAGTGTTCATTTCTGTTGGAAACTGCAGTGATATGTACGTATTGGTATGTATTTTTGTGACTCGTGAAAACGTTCCCACAGGTACGTCTTTCCACGAGACCAGGTTGCTTTTGTAATGTCTCTCAGCCATCTCTCTTTCTACAGTCTTTCTTCAAATCTCCGTCTTGCTCACTCTCTCTCCTCCCCCATCATGAGGGATCCACTTTCAACAGCGTTTCTTAAAAATCGCTTATGGCACCTTTAATTTATGTACTGAAAATAAGTGTTTACACAGCGTATAGATGATGACTGAAATAAACAACACTATGAGCTTGTGCAGTTCTTAGTAAATCCTAACTAGGCATGACATGATGTAAATGTAGGTTTTCGTCTACTATGCAAAAACCGATTTGTTGATCACTTGGTTTTAATTTCTGGTGTAGGCACTCACTGATCCAAAATTGCTTTTCACATAACATCAATAATATTTGTTCTGATAATGTTCCATAGCAGCTTCACATTCAGTTGGGATAAATAGCTTTTCACTAGATACTGTCACGTCATGCCTAGTTAGGACATAATGCAACTCTTCAACTTCCATCATGCACTTACATATCACTGTACATTATTGGAGAAGCTGTGCAAGAAAATACATTTCTGTTAGACTGAGAAAACATTACTACAACATCTGCACCACATTTTTGCAGTCCATCATCACTGTCCAGAGTATAGGTGACAGTATCACACCAGTCTCTCAACCTGAAGTCCTGCCCAAACTGGAGGGGTCAGAGGTCACACTGTGCGTTTCTGCACAGGTGGAGAACTGCGCCACCAGCTTTGGCACATTAGGCTCAATGGTGGGGGCACTGGAGAGGGAGCAGGAGACAGAGGATCATCCACCTGAGCAACACGACGATAAAAGTTCTCTGCTTCCTGGTGCAGTGTCTCACAGCTGATCTACAATGTCCAGATTAACAAAATAATGCACCCAGGATGTTTTTAGTGTTTTGTATGAAAGTGATGTATTAAAATATATATATATAGGATAAAATCAAGCTGTTTTTTTTTAATACTTTAGCCCTTTATTTGTGAAGTGAGGATAGTTACCAAGTGTGTTCACGGTTATAGGCCTACCTGTTTTTTCTCTCAATGTTTCTGTTATATGTCATGTTTTGCCACTTTCATGTTTTCATATGCCTAGTGTATTAGATTTTTTTCTTTCTCCTTTCTTTCTTTGTAAACTTTTTTTATTGTTATCCTAGTCGTTTTTATTCCATAAAGTGTTCCCCCCATGTGGTTTTCTTTATCACATTTTATAGGTATTTTTTGATGACAGTACATTTAAAATGAGTTGCATAGTATTCAAATGTTAAATAGACCAAATAAACATTTGTGCATGTGACCAAATTCTACTATTTGTGGATTGGGGAGATATAGAGAAATAAGGGCCTGTCCATACAGTTAAAATGATGTTGTTATAACACTCATTGTTTCATTATCATGCACTTTTAGTTTGTTTTCACTAGTTTACCTGTCTTCCTTTCTTCAGTTTTCCCACCACTCTTTAGTTGTCATGGTAATTCATTTAATCATTTTACTTTCATTTGCTTAGTATTTTAGTTGTTCTGTTGGTCAGTTGTCTGGTATTGTTTGTGTTTACACGCTGTCTTGCATGTGGCTTTCCATTTGGAGTTATTTAATAAACCTTGTTTTATTTTTACTATCACCATCATCTTATTTGGAGTATATGTGACATACATATTCTAATAAGAAATGTTTTCTAAAAATGTAGATATTTTACAAATATTCATTTATGAATTTTGAGTAAATACTGCATGAAATAAGTTAATTTCATTTGAATTATATTATCACAGTAGACATCGGGCATTAAAAACCCAATATTGGTCTACCACTAGTTATGACTCAATTCACTGGTGTTTCACAACAGAGAGAAATTTGCTAATCTGTTATCAGTTTATAGGGTCTGCACCTGGAAATCACTGTAGGACAAATGCAACAAGCCAAAGCTGTGAGGGTGATTTCCCCTTCATTTCAGCCTGCAGTATCTCATGGCAGCAAGTCCTTAGCCAGATCCTCAAAGAACACTGAGCAAATCATCTCAATTAGCAGAAGTGGCAGATAATGAGAGAGAAATCCAGCTCACATGATGAATGATTAGGGATGGAGAAGCTCTTATTTAGAGGCTTTAAAATGACAAAGGCCTGCAACCCAGAGCCATTGTGTTCCAGTTAAATGAAAGCTGGGGGTAATTACTTTGGCTGAGGCACAAGCTAATCAGGGTACAATAATACACACACATACAGACACACACACACAAATACAAACACACAAGGGCCAAACCCTTCTTCTATAGAAAGCAAAAGCAGTGTTAAGACAGCAAAGAAAAAAAAAATCATATATGGCTGTATGACTTTCAGGTTAATATCAAGAAACAAAAGAATTCGTTTTATTATCAGTTTTAGATTACAACCTTATAGGCTCAGAAATAATTTGGCAACATGTTTTTAGATTTACTTACTTTTTGACATTTTATATTTTTTATCAGTCAAATGCCATGAGCCATATTTTCCTGGCATCAGTTTTCAAGACTGCAGTTTCACATTTAGGAGTCTGACCACAGGGAGGAGACATTATACCATATTTCACACACACAAACACAGTGCAAATAGTATTTAGAGTATAGTACATCATAGGGATGGTATACAGTGAGGAATATTTGTGTATAATGGCCTTATATCAAATATTTTCCTCATATTATGATGGTTTATTTGAACTTTTATTTTAAATATTTTAAATTTGAGGGAAGAACAAAACACTTAACAAGGTATTCATTTGACAAAATTAATTGGCAAAATAAAAAAATACAGAAAAACAAAAGGCTCACAGAAAAAAAGCATATATTAACTACAACATAATCAGTTTTCTTCATAATTTCTTCATTATCATTTTCTTAGCAATATGCTATTTAAACAAAGTGAAAATAGCTAAGTGCTTTAAATAATGTTTCTTAAGATGGTCTAAAAATCTAATGACAAAGGATCAATCAAAAATGTAAAAACTGCAAACATAAAATAACAGGGGTGTAACAATATATTGTGTCACAATATATCGCAATACAAAAATACAGCAATATCGTATCATGGATATTGACAATATGTGTTGTGCATAGTTCACCCAAAATGAAAATTACAGTTTGAGAAAAAATTCAAGTTTACAGAGTTTTAGTCTCACTACTACATTAAAATCCTATATATAATGTTGAATATAATGTATAATAATGCAATGGGGGAATATTTGTGGGTCCTGATAATGCTAAATGTTTTATGTTAGCCTACCAGTAAAAAGTGTCCTGCATTATTTTAAATATATCTAGTCAGTGAGAGTGCAAACATATTAATCTAAAATAAATATGTGTTTCAGCATTAGAATCATGAATATTTTTATTCTGGTGTCACCATTGTCCTGTGCATTGGGTTACCAGCACCAAGCCCAAACCTATTCTTTTTCACCTCCAATATAATACCAAATTTAGCATTTTAATCAACGGTACATTTTTTGTAACCCATATGTCTTATCTTATCGTGAGTTCATTGTGATATGTATCGAATCGTGAATCATTTGCCAATCAACAGTTGACATGACAATTACAATGAATTCTGTAAGAATAAATCGACCACAAGACGTGGAAAATAAAATACAACTGAATGACCTCAGATGCTTAGAGCTCAGCTCAGATTGTAGGCTATCTACTCCGCTGATGTTCTCATCCTCAACCAGATCAATCCAGTCAGCACCAGACATGGGGAAATAATGCAAATGTGCCAACAGGTGCGTTCCTCAAGCAATCATATGGGCTCTATTTCTGTGCTGTAGTGGGATAGTGTTACATAATATCAATTTGGATCTTGCTGCACCTTGACAGCAGTAAACATTTGTTATGTTTTTGAATGGGTAAACTTGTTAGACATGCTAGTTTAACTGGTATTTTATTCATAATACAGTAGCCTTGCAAAACTTTGGTGATTAACTGAATAGTCCCACATGGAAACTTCTGTACAACCCTTAATGAGATGAAGCAGCCAGTTGAACCGTGCTTCTTTAATGCACTTCACACAAAAGTGGAGCCTAGTTGCAGTGGTGTTTGTCAAGTATTTCAAGCACTACACAGAAAATGAGTTTTGACTGAATCATTATTGAAAGCATAACCTTGAAATTGAGAGGTAAATGCATTTTACAGAGTGAAATCTTACTAGAATTTTATCTAGCACAAGAACACATATGCTACAAATATGATAACAAGGGAAGAAAACACCTCACTTGAAAAAGATACTTGTTAAAAGATAGCATACGTTTAAAAAGAGTAATTATTAAGGATATAATATAAAAGAATATACATAAAGTTATGTAACTTTTTTTGTTGTTCAAAATTTAAATAATGAGTCAATACATCATCAATCCTTCTTTCAAAATGTGTTTTTGTCTTACCCTGATTCGCTATGATAAGTGTTTATGGACCTGTCCAAATAAAGGTCTTTGCTCTTGACCACTTGTCTATTTGCATGACATATTTCCTGTATTTTGCCCAAGTCTTCAAAAGGGCGTGAAGACCACAAGTGTGTGTAGAACTTTTGGTTACCTGATGGGGCACACTTGTAGTAAAAATAAAAGTGCATACAGAGCTTGATTTTGATTTTCAGTACTTTGCATTTTAAAATAAACTTCTAAATGTCTTATTTAGTAATTTAGTAATTGTGGTGCTTCTAATTAGGTTATAAAAAGCATTTGCAAATATACAAAATACACTCATCTTTGAACCAATAAAATGTGTTACTTTGGCCCAGTTTCAAAGACTAGGCTTAGATTAAAGGGTTAGTTCACCCAAAAATGAAAATTATGTCATTAATTACTCACCCTCATGTCGATCCGCACCCGTAGGACCTTCATTCATCTTCAGAACACAAATTAAGATATTTTTAATGAAATCCAATGCCTCGTTGAGGCCTCCCAACAAGACAATTAACACTTTCAATGTCCAGAAAGACATATTTAAAACAATTCATGTGACTACAGTGGTCCAACCTTAACATTATGAAGCGATGAGAATACTTTCTGTGCGCCAAAAAACGACTTTATTCAACAATACACAGTAAAATCCCCAGAGTTAAATCAACTCTGCTTAAAGTACATATGGTCTCTCTCTAAATAATGTTAAAGTAACACTGAAGCAGAGTTTAAGTTAATGAGATAATTAAGCAATTAATAAGGCTGTGACTGAAGTCAGTTGTTGTTCTTGTGTTTCCTCTTTTCTTCAGTGATTCTGCTTGTTAACAGCAGGTGTTCATCACTAATGCACAATCATCCCTTAATTAATTGCTTAATTATCTCATTAACTTTAACCCTGCTTTAGTGTTATTTTAACACTATTTAGAGAGGGACCATATGTACTCTGAGCAGAGGTGATTTAACTCTGGAGATTTTGCTGTGTATCTAGTGATGGGCGATTTCAAAACACAGCTTCATGAAGCTTTGAAGCTTTACAAATTTTTTGTTTCGAATCAGTGGTTCGGAGCGTGTATCAAACCGCCAAAGTCATGCCCCCCATTGCGTTTGGGCATGATCAAGTATCAAATCACATTAATAATTACAGTCGTTAAGTGTGTCCCCAGCTTAACAGATTCCATACAGATATTCCATACAGTCACAGAGAGCCAAAGCACAACCAAACCAATGTTCTTCCGCAATATACACGCATGTTAATTGCGAGTGAATGAAAATGTATTATAGTTTAAATTTATATTAAATACAGTTTTTATCACCCACTTAAGTAGGAATTAAATACATATCTTCTTTCATAATTACAAAATTTCTGTTGTCTTTTAAATATGGTTAAAGTGTACTGCTAAATGTTCTGACAAGCATTTATTGTACTTTAATGTCATTTCTATTGAAACTTATGTCATGTATTAAATTAATTGCACATTTGTAATGATGAAGTTGCAATTTAGTACATTTAAAATATATTAACTTTTCTGTAATATCAAATAACACAGTTAAATTGATAAGTTCCTTACATGCGCTTTAATTTAGTACATCAAAATAAGTGTAGCTTTTTAAAGTACAAAAAGATTATTAAAACAATTTCTTTAAATTAAAACATTTAATGTGACATTATTACAAAGTGCACTTTTTAAAAAATTGTAAAGAAACACTTCTTTCTTTCTGATTATAACTTAAAAACTATTTACTGCAGAGGTTGTAAGTAAGCTATTCCTTACATTGCCAATCTCTTTAATGGCTACACATCATATATATTTGTTGTTCTAAAACAATAATGTAAATGATTATTTCACAAGTACAGAAAGGGATTCATCAAATGTCCCCTGCGCATCTTTACTGACGTCAGAGGCAACAACATTAACACTTATTACACAGCTCCACAATTAACCTCTGCATCACATTACAGTGAATGAGGGGCTTGGAAGTCAAGTTGACAAGCATCTCAAACTCCCTCCCTCTCCAGCCCCATGTCACCCACACTCACTTGTCTGGAGGTGTGGAAGCTGGCGGAATCATTATTGGAAATGACTCGACTCACATTCCTGCAGATAATGTGGTCGTCACGGGGGTAGACGCCACCAGGAACGCTTCATGGCCAGACCTGCCACCTCTGAGATCAGAAAGAGAGCCTCTTTTCTCCCCACGCTGACAGTCATAATCCACAGCTCTCACTGAGTAACTACATCTCGTTCACAATCAGTAGTCTGTTTTGAGGTAAAGTTACGAAGAAGTGCATAACGCTGGCGAATAATTCAATAATACAGCATGGCATCTTTAGTTTAAGCTTGCATATGTAATAAAAAACAAACTATCAGTTACTATCAGTACAAATTTTTAGAACTTGTTAGTGGTGTTTGCTAAGGCAAGCATCTAATTAAGAATGTAATCAATTAAATCTAGTTTTAATTGATTTTTTTTTTTTTTTTTTTTTTTTTACAATACTACTTTATGTTGATGGTCCACTTATTGACTATATGTTGCACCTAACTCTTATTAGAGCATTAGTTGAGTATTAATAGACTGTCTGCTTAATATCTGCTTACACTTTATTTTGATGCTCCCAACAGACATTCTACAGACATAAGTAACTTTGCAACTACACGTCAACTTATTGTACTAACCCTAACTCCTTATTCTAGTAACCCTAACCCTGCCCCAAAAAGTCTACTAATACTCAAGTAATACTCTCATGAGAGTTAGATGACATGTAGGTACAACATTACTAGTCAACAGAATGTATAAAGGGGACCATCAAAATGAAGTGTAACCATTTTTCTTCTCTGAACAAACCATTTATATATAGGCGAATACAGTCAAGCATTGCAGTGCTGTTTGGTTACCAACCTGAGGACAAAAAGTTAAGCCATACTCAGACAAGCGCAATAAACCAGGCAACCTTTTTCTAGGAATATGAAGCACTGTCACCATGGTAACTCTTCAGCGATGGTGCAGTTTAGTACCTCTGTCCAAATAATGCTTTGGAAGCAAAAGAACGTTTAGTAAATATCAGTTCATCTGTCCAAGTGTACATTCAATCCACTCGGGAAATGATTTCAAATTATACTCCAGGCATTAATATTATGTTGGTCAATAAGCCATAACCTCACTACCGTTTAATTTTTCTCCAAACAGAAAAAACGATAACCACTGCTCTACTTTTTAAGAACATAAGCAATGCAGTCTTTAGGAATATTTAGGAATATACAGTGAATCACATTCAGGCAGCACATGCTTCCCTTTATGGTTTAGTACTTGGTTCAATGTAACTTTGGTCAAATACCAACAACAAAAATGGTTGGTCAAAAATGACCAATAATATAATATAATATAATATAATATAATATAATATAATATAATATAATATAATATAATATAATATAATATAATATAATATAATATAATTAATATAATATAATATAATATAATATAATATAATATAATATAATATAATATAATATAATATAATATAATATAATATATAATATAATAAATAATATGACCTGATAAAAATTCAAAGGAACATAGAAGGAACAGTTTCCAATATTTCGATAAAATATTGAAAATACAGTAAAATAAAAATCTGTCCAGAAAACAATCTCTTTCATATTTTCCCTAAATCTGAAGTGAGAAAACCCATGGACTATTAAGCAAAATTTTGCGCTCATATCCATGGCTTTCGCAGGGGGGTCGTGGCTGCCGAGGGGCCTGCCACATTCCACCCCAAAAAAGGCAGTGCCGTTGGGCAGATAGAGCCAGCAGCTCCAGCAGGAGTTGACAACACAACAACCAAATATGCAGATCACTCTGTACAACTCTTGCTCATGTTAATGCAATTCGGTGGCTTTCCAGGTTTGAATGGCACAGCTAGTGCTTTTGGGTATTTGGGTAGATTTCAAAGGTAGTCATACCTCATACATTCACAGAATAACAATGGAGCTGTGATTGATTAAGGTTTCACCAGCATGTTGCTTTATAATTTCTTTCAAATCTGTTCATTAAAAAAAGGATTAATTATAAGACTAATTACACAAGGTTATAATGTAGCTGCTTGTTATTGACTTGGCAAAATAGTAATGGCTGAAACACCACACGGAGAATAAAGAAATCTCCCACACTAACTGAAGTTCAACAACAAAGTCTAACTTAAGCAAGTAAGTAAAAAAAAGTAAGGCAATGTGTCTTTTACCCTGGCTAGAACGGCTTCATTTTTCCTTTTTCTCTTGTTTTTCGCCAACAGTAGCCTCTGCAGGGAACCCAAGCCCTACAGATAGTCATTGATATCTGTCAGAAAGTTAGCAAAGACAGTTTAATGAAGCTGAAAGGACGGCTAATGGATGCATGATGGGATAGAATCTATGTCTGGAAGGGCTAATGCGACATATCTATATATATATAAAAAAAGAAACTAAACCTGTCTTTTAGTTAATTCAGTTGAATGTGCAAGATGACATGCAAGACAGGGAGAAATTACTAATTTCTGTCAATCTTTTCTTTTTTTTTCTTCTTTTTTTTTTAACTGTAGACAAGAATATATAATATCATGTTAAAGCAAATAATTTAAAAAATTGAATTACAGATGATTTTCTTTTACTTTGTGTAGTTTTGTTCATGTTTTTCGAGGATGAGAGCAGAGAGTTTGATTGAATGCATAGCTTTCAACAACAAAAGATATGGGAATTTTGAAAAGCATATTTATTCTATTGTCCAAAATTTCTAAAGTCTTAGACCAAAAATGACCTTATTATTTAAAGGATTAGTTCACTTTCAAATGAAAATATCCCAAGGGTTACTCACCCTCAAGCCAGGTGTGTATGACTTTCTTTTTTCTGATGAACACAATATTCAGAGAAATATTAATAAATATCCTGACACATCCAAGCTTTATAATGGCAGTAAGCATTACCAAATGAGTATGAGCTGAAGAAAGTGTCTCCATCCACATCCATCATAAACATATTCCACACGGCTTCAGGGGGTTAATAAAGGCCTTCTGAAGCGAAGCGATGCGTTTGTGTAAAAAAATACCCATATTTAACAAGTTATGAAGTAAAATATCCTGCTTCTGCTAGACCACTTTCCATATTCTACTTACGAAGAAAGTCTAAAACTCTAGCAGTTCAAAAAGGTTGCACTACGTCATACGCCTTCCCTATTCAACTTAAGGAAAAAGTGTAACTGACATGACGACAGTTTACACTTTCTTCGTACCTTGAATACAGAAGGTGTAGGAAGTAGCGTAAGCTTTTTGAAATAACTTGTCAAATATGGATATTATTATTATTTTTTTTTTTAAATGTGCCGTGTGGAATATGTTTATGATGGATGGATGTGGATGGAGACACTTTCTTCAGCTCATACTCGTTTGATTGTTTTCATCAGAAAAAAGAAAGTAATATACACCTGGCTTGAGGGTGAGCAAAGCTTGGGTTAATTTCATTTGAAAGAGAACTAATCCTTTAAAGACCCAAAATGCACTTTAAATAAATTACAAAATAAAAAAGGGGATATATATTTTTTTTTCAGTGTACCCACACACTTATGTAAAGTGTGCTCACTACCACAAAATGTACAAAAAAAAATATTTTGTTCCAAGTTAAGACTGCTTGCAAAAACTGCACTTGCTGATAGACTAAAAGTGCTAATTGTTTTGGGTTTACATGCACATAGCTGTTAATTTAAACCTAAAGGGAAAGGAAAATCGTTTCCAGATGTTGTCTAAAAGGTGAAATGGATTTAAAGTACAATTTTATTCTAATAAATTAAAAGCATCTTGGACGATTTTATTATCTCTAGGCTATAATCTATGGTCACATTTCCCAAAACACATCTGAACCAAATACAGGGTCCTTTAAGAGCAACAACACTTTTACCCTTTAATGGCCAATGAGTAACACACTTTTTCCAGCTTCAGGGCAGAATATTTCCCACATTACTGTGGTAATCTGTGTGAAAATGGAAACAGTTGATTCCCAATGGAATTCATTAAGATAAAGCAAGGTAACAGAGAGATATAGGTTGTATCTTACCCACAGACCTACATAGATTTGTTGTGTTTGCTAAGGCAAATATCAGTATTACTATTGCTACTTACACTTGAACTTCCGCACCTAACCTGTTCCTGCATCACTTGTGGATTCTACTTCAAATTATGTGGCTTGAAGAGAGGTATATTATTACTTACATTGAAGGAAAGACCTGAGCAATCACAGAAACAAGTGCTGAGCTCTTCTGACTTAGTCTAAAAAGCAAAAACAGCTAACCCCATAATACCCTAGCAACCACCTAGTAACCATAAAGAACACCCTTAGAATTGTGTAGCAAGACCTTGGTAACCACCCAGAACAATGAATACCTGTCTGAAGGCATAATTAGAGGGGTAACACGATATTTCTTTCTGTTTTGACTTTATAACATTGTCAAGCAAAACTTAAATAGTCCTATTTGCATACAAGTTAAATATAGCAGAGGGCAAGGTTAAATATATCAAACTAGGCCTTAACGTGGCCTTATCTTTACTAAAATAGCATCATAGTTGATGTTGCAGAGGTGACAATACTCATGTAGTGTGGTGCGCTTTCAGTCGTTTGGAACGCAGTGGGCTGGACAAACGTTGAACCACGGGTGAACTATGATGTAATTTAGGGGATGTGGGAGGGGTGTTGAAAAAGAGACAAAAACCCAAAGAGATGAATCATTATGAAGTGTAAATGAATTTGAACACCATTGATCTATCAATTCAATGCTCTGAAAAGCCAAGTTCCTTAGATAAATATATATGAAGTTCACTAAGAGCAGGCTCACAGACCTTTATTTGATCACTGAAATACATTCCCCTGGATGGTTAAAGTCAGTTTATGTACATATTTTTAATGCATATTTGCTGTTATTGACCATTATATAAAGGCCCCAAAATTATTAGGAAAAAAGAATGCAACAAAACAATGTGTGAATGTGAAATATCAAAGCAAGTGGCTTTTTTTTTTTTCTCTCATGTTGGGAACAATTTATGCAGTCATAGGAATCATTGTTGAGTGTTCATTTACGGTAATATACTTGCTTTGTTGCCACTAGGTCCCATGTTAAAACTCAAGAGTGTCATTCCAGGGAGTTTGAGGATGTTGCTGACAGGCTGAATGTCCGACAGGCTGTCCTGTGTTTTATCAGCTCTGAGATTCCTTTAACGGACACGGATAGGTGTGACTAACAAAGAGTGCCAGAGTTCTTAATAACTCTCTTACCCCTTTGCATGGTTATATTGCTTGGATATATAAGGGATTGTTAATTCTTTGTTTAGTCTTAAGAATATAAAATATTAAGAATATTAAAATAATACTTTAAACATATTTAAAGTACCAATAATGTAAATATAAGAGCTTTGTTTGGTGGTTGTATTGTTCCGAATTTAAGATGAACCTGAAAAGACAACTATTTAAATGATTAATAAAACTATTTAAATGTACATTTAAATAGTTTTATTAATCATTTAATGAACCTTGAAGTTATTACCTGTACTTGTGACATTAGAACAAAATATATGGAATGGATATGAGAACATGTCACAAGTGGTTGCTAACAGGAATCGCACGACGAGTTCAGGGATAAATCTACTTTAATAAATCCAGAGAGGAGAAACGTAAGAACAGGCAAAAGCAACCACATACAATAGACGACACCAGACAAGAACACAGGAAACACTGGACTTATAAGATAATTAACTAAACAGGTGAATGTAAATCAATTTTCAGACACACTGGGAAACTGGGTCACAGGGAAACACAATGAAACATATGAACTCTGAATGTACGCCCCCTCTGGAAAGGCACATCCTCACGCCGCAAAAAGGTCCAAGGAGGGAGGGAGGGCCTTACTCCACATCCAGAGACTAGCCATCCGCCACTGACAAAAGAAAACAAGAGCAGTCCAAGGCAAACAATTCAGTCCATGGGGGAGTGGAGGGTGGGAGGAGCCAGGGGAAAGCCAGGAGCAGGGGGAGCCAGAAGACCAGCCATGATGAGGCCCCAGAGTGGGGTCAAAGGCGAGAGGAGCCATGGTGGAGACTTGAGCGGTACCACCCTGGGGACGCCAATGGAGATGGAGACCCAGGTGGAGCTGACATGCTGAAGGGCCCACATGACACTGCTGGCACTGGAGACTGAGGTGGAGCCGCAGCGACGAGCATCTGAGGTGGAATACTGGAATCTGAAGACTGAGGCGGAGCCGGTGGGACTGAGGATGATGGTGGAACCAGGGGGAAGGCGGAGCCAGACGGAACCGAAGGTGCAGGCAGGATGACGTTTGACCAAGGCAGAGTCTGCGGAACAGGGGAGCCCGGTGGAGTCGCAGGGCTGAAGGTTTCCAGTGGAGCCGAGGGAGGGAGCAGCCAAGGCAGAGATGATGTGTCGACCGGCCGCAGTAGAGGAGGAGCCAGGGGATCCTCTGGTTTAGGCGGAGCTGGTGGCCTGAAGCACAGAAGCGAATCAACACACTTAGGAGCAGGAGATGAAGAGGGGCTGAAGAGTACCAGAGGAGGCGGGGCTAAGGAACTGGCAGTAAGAAGAGGTGGGAGAGGGAGGCTGGGAGGGATCACAGAAGATACTGGGCTGGACGGAACCAGCGGGGAAACAGGCAGTACAGGGCTGGATGGAACCAGTGGGGATAGGAGAAACAGGGGAATAACCTCCTAAAACACATCCAACAGTCCAAAAAAATGTTCTAGTGGCTTTCCTCCCAGCCCTCAAACTCCACTAACATTCCCTTGGCAGCACACAATGTAGCGGGCTCACGCACCTGGTCAGACACAGCTGGTCAGACACACCTTGTGGTTCAAGCTCCGGAGCGATGACTCCTACCATCCTCTCTTCAGGTTTGGTCTTGTCAGTTGCAGCAGGCTAAAGTCCACGGGCTGCAGTGGGCTCTCGTATCTCCATTGTGCCAGTCGTCAGTGGCGGATGGCTGGTCTCTGGATGTGGAGTAAGGCTGGTGTTGTCTTCAGCCGGGCCGATGGTGAACGGGGAGTTGTTGTTCACCAGCATCCACTCCACGAATGTGGTGAAGTCTTCCTTCAGACCACCCGTTGGAATGCCTGCCTTGGACCGCTCGCTCAAGTTGATGTGATAAAATACACAGAGCAAGCGGTCCGTGTAGCGTGTCTGGATAATCAGGCTGGATAAAGTCATGAGTGTGTTCTTCCAACGGTTAGTCTCCCTGCTCCAGGCAGAGAGGTCCATAGGGAAAAACAAACAATAAACTGAAAGAAAAAAAAAAAGAACAAATGCAAACAAAAATCACTGTTCGGACTGGTGTGGGCCTTATACGCAGAATGAAACATATGAACATGTTGGGGAAAGTTACTTTTAAAAGTAATGCATTACAATATTGTGTTACTCCCTGAAAAAGTAACTAATTCCGTTACTTAGATCATATTTAAATTTTGTGTTACATTACTTTTGCGTTACTTTTTCTTACCTAGGCTGAGCTTGCTTGTTTGTTTTTTAATAACAACAAACAAGTTATATTTTTGGCAAATGTAATGCCCTTTCACACAAAAAGTTAAATGAATTAGCCTCAGGCTTAAGGAAATGCAAATTTACGTCTGTACAGTAGAGACTGCAGTTCAAACAAACCTTTCAGCTGTGCCGCCATTCTGGATTGAAGAAGAATAGAATACAGAAGGAAGTTCAACACTCTTATTTCTAAATCTAATCTAAAGTAATTTTTGCTTATTAGTATGGTTGAATCGAATCACTGAAGGTAAGCAGCAAAGATATTGGTTTATAAAGTTAGATTAAATACATAAAGCATATTTCTATAATTTAATATAGTTAATTATTACAGGTTTGTGTAAAATTCTGAGATTGCATTTCACTGTTTTTGTTCATTATGAGGAATACTGAATGTTTTTGTGCAAGTTAGATGAGTGAATTCATCTTAACATTTAGTCTAGAACTACAATAACCATCATGTTTACACAGTGAACACAACACTTCTACACTTTATTTCTCTCAATATGGGCACAGGAGAGCTGTAAGTCAATAAATGTGAAAAAAAAGTAACTTGCGTTACTTATTTGAAAAAGTTACTATATTTTATTTTGTATATTTTATTATTATTTGAAAAAGTAGATATTTTGTGATAAATTGAAAAGTAATGCGTCACTTTACTAGTTACTTGGAAAAGTAATCTGATTACGTAACTTAAGTAACTTGTAATGCATTACCCCCAACGCTGACTCTGACACATATATACAACTAAATTAACAATCTCTAAAATATTTTCGAATTTCACTAAACATTGAGAACCCCGGAGATGTCTTATCAGCTCTGTGCTTTCTTTCTGCAAGAAAGGCTGGAACAGAGACTGTCCCCCTGAAAGTATGTTACCACCATCACAGCACATCACATAGAAGTGGACGGTAAGTCACTAGGAAAGCATAACCTGATCGTCAGGTTCCTGAGAGGCACCAAGAGGCTAAATCTAAATCTAAAGCCACTTGAGTCAGTCAAGCTTAAGATCCTGTCTCTAAGGACAGTGCTCCTTAACTTCCATTAAGAAGGTGGGGGACCTACAGGCATTTGCGGTCAGCAAATCATGCCTTGAGTTCGGGCCAGCCTTTTCTCATATGAGCCTGAGACTCTGGCCCAGATACATGCCCAAAGATCCCACCACTCCCTTCCAGGACCAGGTGGTGAACTTGCCCCTGGCAACTGCCCCCGGAGGAGGCAAACCCAGCCCTTGCATTGCTGTGTCCTGTTCATGCCCTGCAAATTTACATGGCCGGCATGCAGAGCATCAGATGCTCTGAGCAGCACTTTGTCTGCTTTGGAGATCAGCAGAAGGGAAAGGCTGTCTCCAAGCAGAGTTTGGCCCACTGGATAGTGGATGCCATCACCTTTCATACCAATCCAAAGGTGTGCCGTGCCCCCTCGGAGTGAAGGCTCACTTCACCAGGAGTTTTGCCTCCTCCTGGGCTCTGGTGCACAGCACCTCTCTAACAGACATCTGCAGGACTGTGGGCTGGGTGACACCTAATACCGTTGCAAGATTCTACAGTCTTTAGGTGGAACCTGTTTCTTCCCATGTGTTGGGTACAAACAGGTAAAGTGCGGGAAGACTGGCTCGTGTCTTGCTTGCAGCGCCATTCCCCTCTATGGAGGAGATTAAATGCGAGCACCTTCTTGCTCTCCATGAGATTTCCTCATGGGATCCTCCAGGCATCCTGCGGCAGTCAGGCGCTGTGGAGGCATCAGATGCCATGCCCAGTACTTGAGATGAATGCTCGGTTGGTCATGCATTGTACTGGGCAATATGTCCCATATGTTGTGATTCCCCTCCAGTAATTCCATATGTATATTTTTCCATGGTACAATTTCCTTGTCAGTGAACCCCTGTCTTCCCTTGGCAGATTCTGCTGTGCCCCCTCTCTTCTATCTCTTTCTCGGTAGGACCTATTACAGAGATTTTTCTATATGTAACCTGCCCAAAAGGTCAGTCCACATGTGTATTTTCACATGTTCCTCCCAACGGGTAGGATGTGGCCTCTGTAGCATCCCTCTCCACCTGGACTAGGTACGCTTCCCCAGACTGTTCATGGCTGAAAAAAAAATTGGCTAAGAGCCAAAGCACTGTTTCCGTAAAGTACATTAATGTGAAAGTATAGCTAACAACTGTATAGCTAACACAGCTAACAACTGTCTCCATAGTAAACTCTGTCCATTCCACCCCATACAACATGGAGGACTAAGATTTTTGGCTTATGCAGGGCGCTGGGTAGGTTACCACTTAGCGCGGGCAGTAGCTAACAGGCACACTACAGCTTACCAGCATCTGCATCACCAGTACTCAAAACACAGTTCAGTGGTTGTGGCGCTTTCCATAAGTACATAAAGTCGAAGTGACTGACAGTTAGGGAAAGTCTTGGTTACTTGGTTACTGTCGTAACCCTCGTTCCCTGAGCGGAGACGTTATGTCCCTCCTGCAACAACCTTGAACTACCCCGCTGAGTGGCCGGGACACTGTCTCGGCACCTCAGCACAAACCAAATGTGTGGATGTATGCCGCGATCTTATATACCCATATGTACAGGGTAGTGACTTGGCATGCAAATTCCACTCGCCATTTTCATTGACCGTTTTTCTAAAACTCAGAGGTGATTGGGGCTCCCAAGTGAGATCCCATTTGTCATTCAACATAATGTCTCCATTCCCTCCATTAGCGAACAAGGGTTATGACAGTAATCAAGATGTTGTCACAACAAGCAAAAAAAAGGTTAACACAGAGCAGCTAATTCTCAAACTTCCGGGGAATCACTCGTATTAAAAATAAATCTGAACAGAGGAGAGTCTGCTGCAAAAAGAGAATGCAACACAGCTCCTAATAAAATGAGAATCAACATTGGCTTGGCTTTTCAGAGATGGCAGGAACTGAGGGATTACAAATGTTGGAAAAGTCATTTTTACTACTCAACAGGTGAGCATGGTATTTTATTGAACAGATAAATTGCCATATGTAGCTTTCTAACAAAGTTCATTGTAAAGCATTATCTATTGTGAAGGATCATTTCATTATGGTTGTTGTAGCGCTGTGTTGGAATTTATTTTATCAAGGAAGTACTGTGTCTATTAATGGGTATAGCTACAGTACCGTCTTCAGCTAGTCAGCTTGAGATCCTTTCAATCTAAACTGGTTATATCTCTTAAGCCCATTAGTACAGTGGCCCAGTAGTGCACAACACAATGAAATTAAAAAAGCAAACATAAGTTCACAACACAACGAAATCGAGCCACAACACAACAGAATAAAGCCACAACACAACGAAATCGAGCCATAACACAACGGAATAAAACCACAACACTTGCATATACTTGTGAATGATTTGGCGCGCTACCACGGCGCATGATGAAGGGAACGTCTGCCAATCCCACCAAGTTGTTAAAATGTATAATTTGTATTCATTAAAATTACTTTTAACATTTAAAAACAGACATATTCAAATTCCAAAGCTTGTCAGTCTTACCAACAGGAACTAACAACCTTTGGAATTTGAACATGTCTGTTTTTAAATGTTAAAAGTAATTTTAATGAATACAAATTATACGTTTGGTGGAATTGGTGGATGTTCCCTTTATCATGCGCCGTGGTATCGCATCAAATCATTCACAAGTATAAATATGAAGCTATTGTGAACGTAGTTGATTTTTAATTAATATTTCATGTCGATATACAATGCTTACATACTTAAAACTAATCATGGAATTGATATCTTTGTAAAACTGTCGACTTTATAGAACAGTGGCAAGGAATAGTAATATTACAGAGCTCTGAGAGCCCCCAAGTGGTCGGGAGCATTTCCGTTGTGTTGTGGCTTTATTCCGTTGTGTTGTGGCTTGATTCCTTTGTGTTGTGGCTTTATTTCGTTGTGTTGTGGCTTTATTTCATTGTGTTGTGGCTTTATTTTGTTGTGTGTTGAACTTATGTTTGCTTTTTTAATTTTATTGTGTTGTGCACTACTGGGCCACCGTACATTAGTGAATGTTTTATTGTGATAACCATATTCATCCACACAGTCACGCAGAAACGAAGCACAACAAAACAAAACAAATGTTCTCCCACAAAATGCATGCAGTTTTGTTTTTTAACTGCTAGAGGGCAAAAAGTTACATAGTGTACCTTTAAGTGTGAGAGCACATATGAAAAGTACTGTCTATCCTTAAGAGTTAACAATTTGAGGTATCATTCATGCTCTTAGCACAAACATTACAAAATTATTGTTAGAAGTGTGACACTTCACATTTGAAGGCATTTTGTTTAAATGATTGTTTCTTAATAGTTTGATTCTTCACGTGGCTTCCTCCTGGCTACCAGGCTACCATCTGCATTATTATGGTGGTTGTCAATATGTGTGTAAGGTACATAACAGATCTTAGTAGCAGTGTGTGTTGTTGGATATACTGGATTCTTGTTTGTTTGTTTGTTTTTGTTTTTTGTAAAAACAACAGGATTTTTTTTTTTTTACAGTGGAGAAGTGAATGGGGCCAATCCATAAACATTAAAATGCTAAATGTTTTATACAGCAACTAAGCAATATTAGCATAAACATGGTCTCAGTGTGGAAATGGGATGAGTCAAAATTATTTTATGTGCTAAGAAAAATGCTGTCAGTGAAGTTTAACTTAGAATATTCATTTAAATTAGGTAAGCCACTTTTATGAACAGTGATCACAAACATGAAGCCTGTGAGCAGCTAAATCCGGTAAAAATGTTTGAGTCTCATGGCAAGATCAAGGGAGGGCGAGAAACTTTAAGATAAATGTACCTCCTTCTAACATGGCCGCTGGCTATTCAGTTTTGGTCTGAACACCAAGAGAGGCCTGGCTCAAACCAATAAAGCCCTGAGGCTGGTTTCCACCCAGCATGAGGAGGACAGGTGGCAAAGTCTTGACTGATGATCTCTTGCAAGCTTTCCACTGGAGCACAGTATGAAGGCAAACAGGGACTGATTAGCATTTTAGCGGCCATCGGCATCTAAAGCAGCTATTAGGAAAACAGGTCGGAGGCCATCTGGAAGATATCGTTCCCTCTACAAGTCTAATGACATATGGCTATAAAAATTTTAAACACTAATTGTTGTGTTGAAATGGCTGATGTTGAAATGAAAAGTTTTTAAAATATCTAAATACTGAATTATCATGATTTGCTGAGTGCCAATTGTTTTATTTGTAACACATTTGTTATACATCATGAATATGATCTCTTTAGCAAATAACTGACATTTGGAACAGACTGCAGTGCAGCCTGTCATTAAAATCTTAATTAGCCCCATCGGCTTCTCATCAGGGAAAGAGCAGTGCTCAGTGAACTGTGCTTGAAGTTAAAAGCTTCCCAAATGAAATATGGGAGAATATAATAAACGCAGCCAACAGACAATATGATTGTAATGAGAGACAAAGATGGGTTAAAGCTGAACTGTGTAATTTTGGAGCCACTGGCGTCACCAAAAGCAAAACAGTAACTGTTTTCAAATAGGTTTCCTAAACACTTCTCCTGTCTGCCATTGGTCACATAGTCTCACCTAAGCTCTCACCATTGGCTGAGACAATGTTGCTATGCCAGGCCCAAACACACAGTGCAATGTTTTGATAGCACCACAAAGTCACATTGTTTACACTTTTTGAGGAAAAATAAACCTCCAAAAGGCTTACTTGAAGTTGTCTCTACAAGGAATGGGAGAACGTATTTTAGCATTGATTGAAAAATTATGTATTTCATTGCTTTCTATTGTGTATTG
Organism: Chanodichthys erythropterus; assembly: GCF_024489055.1. Classification (NCBI taxonomy): domain Eukaryota; kingdom Metazoa; phylum Chordata; class Actinopteri; order Cypriniformes; family Xenocyprididae; genus Chanodichthys; species Chanodichthys erythropterus. Next base: position 32,594,696 of record NC_090229.1, on the reverse strand, counting down.
TATGTTTTTGTGATTGCAGTTATGTTTATTACAAATATTTCATTTCGTTTGTGTTTCAAACATCTACCAAATACAGGTGGTCACAAAGTCAGCCAGCCGTATCGGAAAAATCATCTGAAGACTTCTATCGTGTGGTTCTTTGTAATGTTTGAAGCTTTTTGAAAACATATTTCTACAGTCATCTTTATGTGTATAGAAACTTCTGACCTTTTGCATAACCACTACATCAAAATCCTACTGCTTGCTATGCAAGGGACCTCTTTTGAGAAACCTTTCCCAGACTGAGAGTTAACCACACACTGCCTGCCTGAAAACCTGGAAACTAAATTGACATAAAAAGGCTATTCAAAACTGAAGGCAGCACTTTTTTTTTTTTTTATTAAAGGAACAGTTCACCCAAAAAATGAAAATTATCCCATAATTTGCTTTCCCTCAATCCATCCTATAGTGTATATGACTTTCTTTTTTTTTTTTTTCAGCTGAACAGCTTAGTTACTTTAAATAATGTCCTGGGTCTTCCCAGCTTTGTAATGACATTTAGAGGGATAGTTCACCCAAACATGATAATTTTTCCATGATTTACTCACCCTCAAGGCATCCTAGGTTTATATAGGCCTTTTTTAACCCCCTGGAGTCATATGGATTAATTTCTTTATGGATGGATACCTTTTTTTTTTTTTTTTTGTCTTCAGAATTTGGGGTACCATTCTTAAAGGGATAGTTCACCCAAAAATGAAAATTTGATGTTTATCTGCTTACCCCCAGTGCATCCAAGATGTAGGTGACTTTTTTTCTTCAGTCGAACGCAAATTATGATTTTTAACTGCAACCGCTGCCGTCTGTCAGTCAAATAATAGAAGTAGATGGGAACTTCAACTATAACAGTAAATAAAACTTGCTTAGACAAATCAAAATTAAAACCTGCAGCTCGTGACGACACATTAATGTCCTAAGACACGAAACGATCGGTTTGTGCGAGAAACCGAACATTATTTATATCATTTTTACCTCTAATACACCACTATGTCCAACTTCATTCAGCTTCCTGTTAGTGAGATCAAAAAACGCGTTCTGATGACGGAAGTGATGTCTCGCCCATATACTTCAATGAGCGCGAGACATCACTTCCGTTGTCAGAGCCGGAAGCTGAACGAAGTTGGACATAGTGGTGTATTAGAGGTAAAAAATGATATAAATACTGTTCGGTTTCTCGCACAAACCAATCATTTCGTGTCTTAGGACATCAATGTGTCGTCACGAGCCGCAGGGTTTAATTTGGATTTGTCTATGGAAGTTTTTTTGACTCTTATTGTTCAAGTTCCCAATCACTGCTATTATTTGACTGACAGACGGCAGCGGTTGCAGTTAAAAATCATAATTTGCGTTCGACTGAAGAAAAAAAGTAATCTTCATCTTGGATGCCCTGGGGGTAAGCAGATAAACATCAAATTTTCATTTTTGGGTGAACTATCCCTTTAACCAACTTTGGAGGACTAAGGATATTTTTACATATATCTCTGATTGTGTTCATCTGAAAGAAGATAGTCACATACATCTAGGATGGCTTGAAGATGAGTAAATCATGGAATAGTTTTCATTTTTAGGTGAACTATCCCTTTAATAGTGCCCGAGTTTTTGAAGCTCCAAAAGGCACATCCATCCATCATAAAAGATATCCATATGGCTCCAGTGGGTTAATAAATGCCTTCCGAAGTGATGCGATGGGGTTTTGTAAGAAAAATATCCATATTTAAAGCTGTATAAACTATAATCAATGGCTTCCGGCAACAGTCGTACAACGAGTTTTGGCAAAAGGGTGACCTCTGATCTGACTTAGTACATAGCTCCTCTTACATCGAAATCCTCTGACATTTTTCTTTAAAACTTCTCGTTTTAGACTTCTAATTCGTGACTGGCGTTTTGCTCGATCCTCTGAGCTTCTGTGCTTGTCAATTGTCATTTCACCCAAAAATGAAAATTCTGTCATTTATTACTCACCCTCATGTCGTTAGACCACACCCGTAAGACCTTCGTTAATCTTCGGAACAGAAATTAAGATCTTTTAGTTAAAATCCGATGGCTCCGTGAGGCCTGCATAGCTAGCAATGACGTTTCCTCTCTCAAGATCCATTAATGTACTAAAAACATATTTAGATCGCCAAAAAAAACAAAATAACGACTTATTTAGTGATGGCCAATTTCAAAACACTGCTTCATTTAGCTTCGGAGCATAATGAATCAGCATGTCGAATCAGTTGTTCGGAGCGCCAAAGTCACGTGATTTCAGCAGCTTGGCGGTTTGACACGCGATCCGAAACATGATTCGATATGCTGATTCATTATGCTCCGAAGCTTCCTGAAGCAGTGTTTTGAAATCGGCCATCACTATATAAGTCGTTATTTTGTTTTGTTGGTGCACCAAAAATATTCTCGTCGCTTTATAATATTAATATTGAACCACTGTACTCACATGAACTGATTTAAATATGTTTTTAGTACATAATCTTGAGAGAGGTAATGTCATTGCTCCCTGTGCAGGCCTCACGGAGCCATCGGATTTCAACAAAAATATCTTAATTTGTGTTCCGAAGATTAACGAAGGTCTTACGGGTGTAGAACGGCGTGACGGTGAGTAATAATAATGACATTATTTTCATTTTTGGGTGAACTAACCCTTTAAGCTTTTTTTCCCTAACGTCATACGTCCTGTACATCATGCATCAGATCAGAGGTCACCTTTCCACCAGCACTCGACTATCTTGTGAACGAGCATATCGCCGTTGACGGAATTAAATCATAAGTTTATTTAAAAAATTACATTTTAAACTTAAAATTTTAAAATTTCAGCACCACAAAACAACACAAACAGGACTGTGGAATGTTATACGGGTAAATGAAGGATACATCTATGCTGCCTTCAAAGCCTTCATTTACTCTCTGCTAAGGCAGTGTTTTTCAGCTGTCATGAAACAGACTCATCTTTGCATGTTGTGTTCGTAAAGTCAGAATGCGGTTAGCTATAGCCAGTTCAGTGATTTTTTTGCTTGTCTAATTTTAAGAACATAAATAGGCAATTGCAAATGAAAATATCAAGACCAAACACATGGCAGCTTCTATACAGGTAAAATGCCATTACTTATTTCTTGCCAATTTGTGTAAGCCTTGAAGTAAACGCACAAAGTATTGGATAAAAAGACTGATCTGCGTAGAGCTTTCTGTATGGAAACAATGGGATGAGATGGGCAAGTGCGCCTATGGAGTGTGACAAGACACGAGATGATGCTCTGCACTTGACATACAATGCATTGTCAATTTGAAGGAGGCTCCTGCACGTCACCATTTAATGATCGGTCAACGAGGTGGGATCTTGATAAAAATGAAGAGCCCTCCCCGTAGGGTCTGCTGGATTTCCCTGGGTGACCGTGACGAAATCAGCGAAATAAAAGAGCCCACCTGGACACGGTGCTTGGGTACGAGCGAAGAGTAAACAGAGCTGCGCACAGATACCGCTGCGAGTGCTGCTCTCCAGAATACTTCAACAACAATGATCGCCAACATCTCTATTTTCTGCGTGTCTTCACTTCTACTTTTAAACTTGGTCGGTGCCAAACCAGTTTCCAGTTTACAGGTGAGTCTTTCAGTCTTAGCTCACTAGTCTTTTATTGAACATTTATTAGACCCTCGCTAATCATTTACTTTTAATGGCAGAGTCTTAAGCAGTTGTTAGATGAAGAAGTCAACACGCCGTTTGTGGAGTCAGATGAGTCGGTGTTGGAGCAGAAAGATGCGAGAGCGGAGAAGAGCGCATTGGACGAGCGAGCGGAGCAACTGTGGGAATCAGACGCGCGCAACTCGGCGCTGGCGGGAAAAGACGGAGCGTTCGAGCGTCTCCTAGGTGACTTACTGTCCACATCCAAGCGCTCGTGGAGTCGATTCAAGAAAGGCGGACTGAGGAGCTGCTTTGGGGTCAGACTCGAAAGAATCGGGTCTTTTAGCGGGCTCGGGTGTTGAGTAAAGGTATGTTAGGAGACGTTAGGTCATCTTGACGAGATTTAAACATGGGGAATTGTTCAAACGCGTATTAGAAATAAAATAAGTCATGTCTTATTACTTCATGTCATGTCACTTCTTGCAGGTTGGGACTTCACTTGACACACTTGGGCACATATTCGATAAAAAAAAAAAAGAAAGGAAAAAAAAGTGCTGACTGCAAGTTTACTGTAGATTTGTGTTCAAGTGATGCTGTATGTGTTGGTCATTATTTATTAAAGATTTAGACATGTAAATAGTTTGTATTTGAAGATTCCATGACTGCTGCTTTGTACTGTTGCATCTGTTTATTTATTTATTTATTTATTTTTATTTTGTTATTTATGTCCTCTCTAAATCCACTCGTGTTAAAGATAATGTATATTGCTGCAAAATAAATATTTTGCATAAGATGTGTGTCAATGTGGTCTAAAACTACACAGTAAATTTGACAATGAGCTTAGAATGTAAATTAGGCTACTGCGTATGTTCATGTCTTAGTTGCTTCGTTTTTTGACATCGATTTTTGACAAAGAAATCTGTTTTATTTAGCTGTTGCATGACTAAAACATTTAGGTTACATGATAAACCTTTTTACAGTGTATGCTAGAACTAGTCTACTTTATTGTGATCACTTGGATCATTTATTGACAAAATCAAATAAATAAATATCTAGTAATAATTTAGGCATGACCAAAAAACGTACCCAGAGAGACAAAATTTTAGCTATATGCAGAAAAAAGTAAATGAGACTAGCTAATACATAATCTGCTACTGACTAAAATACAAAGACTTTATTAAATTTGATCTACTTTTGTAATGAAACTTGACCTTATTATAATAATTCTTATTATATTTTAAGTGTTGAAGCATATATAGGCTGTTTTTAAGTAACTGTTGTGAAACTCCACAATGGAAAACTTAATGATAAACAGACCACAGAACAAGCTGAAAACTTAAAACAGACGATTTGAGCACAAAATAACTGAAATGTTTCCCTGAGAGAAGCAACTTCTATAACTGGTAAAAATTGGTGATTGGTAATGCAAGCATTCATTCATAAACCTAACCATGTTTCTATCAATCTGTTTTCCTTTATTTGTTATAAACTTCAAATAAAATGAAACATTTGGAAGTGAAGGCTGAGACTTTTAAATCAGCATTGATATTAAATATATTGTAGGCATACAGGGGTTGGATGATGAAACTGAAACATTGACTATTGTTGGAGGTTTCACGCCTATATGTGCGCGGCCTGTTGGCAATTCTTCACTAATTTTACATTCCATCAGATTCCATCAGAGTGTGAAGACTGAATTAGCAGAGCAATAGCACAGCTGTAAATAAAATATTACAATCCACACAAACATATCAGAGTTCAAAAGAGGACAAATGTGAGCATCTCGATGGCTCATCTGTGACCAGGACAGCAAGTCTTTCTGGTGTATAGAGAGCCATGGCATCCAGGGTAATGTCAGCATACCACCGCTTAGGATGAACCGCATCCAACAGGAGTAACTGTCAATGCAAGGGAAGCTGGCTGAGAGGGATGTCCAGGTACTTACCCAGATGGTATCCAAAAAACATAAAATCACAGCTGCCCAACTCACTGCAGAATTAAATGCGCACCTCGATTTTCCTGTTTCGTTGGGAGCTCCACAGACTCAATATTCATGGTCAGGCTGCTATAGCCAAACCTTTGGCCACTCGTGCCAATTCCAAATGTCGATTTCAATGGTGTCAACATTGCACATCTTGGGCTATGGACAATGTGAACCATGTACTGTTCTCTGATGAGTACAGAGTGAAGCACAGGGGTGGATCACTGATGGTTTGGGCTGCAAAATCATGCTACTCTGAGCCATTCTGGAGGACCATGTGCACCTAATGGTTTAAACATTGTACCCTGAATGGGATGCCATGTATCAGCATGATAATGCACAAATACACACAGCAAAACTGTGTGTATTGGTTATGTGACAGAATGGTTTGAAGAACATGACCTGCACAGTCACCACATCAAAATATTTTTGAGCCACTTTGTGGTATTTTGGTGGAGCAAGTCAGAAAACGTTTTCCTCCACTATCATTATGTGACCTGGCCACTGTTCCATTGAAGAGGAATGTCTCAAAATCCCTCTGGCCACTGTGAAGGACTTGTATCTGTCATTCCCAAGACGAGCAAATGCTGTTTTGGCCGCAAAAGGAGGCCTTACACCATACTAATAAATTATTGAGGTCTAACACCAGGTGTTTCAGTTTCATTGTCAAATATATGCCTTTGCATATCGCTACATTAGCCTACACATAGTAAATTCCTCACTAAGCCATTACTGTATACTTATACAAACACGTCTGACCAACATATATTTTACTACTGACTTCATGATGGCTTTTATTGCTTGTTACTGTATAAAACAAATTACACCCAGCTGTCTTTTATAAACATTATTTAAGATATGCTTTCCTCCCCTATCTGAAATCCCACAGTCTTAATGAGATCTTTCTAGTAGACAATACTTCCACATAGCAATAGCTGGTCCAAATGTGCAGGTATCTAAAAATAATTATTAAAAAAATAAAATAAATAAATAAATAAATAAAAAAGGGTTCCACTTTATATTAGGTGGCCTTAAAGGATTAGTTCACTTTCAAATGAAAATGACCCCAAGCTTTACTCACCCCCAAGCCATCCTAGGTGTATATGACTTTCTTCTTTCTGATGAACACAGTCGGAGAAATATTAATAAATATCCTGACGCATCCAAGCTTTATAATCTAAGCAGTAAGGATTACCAAAAGAGTATGAGCTGAAGAAAGTGTCTCCATCCATCATAAACATAATCCTTAAGGCTCTGGAGGGTTAATAAAGGCCTTCTGAAGCAAAGTGATGTGTTTGTGTAATATATATATATATATATATATATATATATATATATATATATATATATATATATATATATACATATTTGACAAGTTATGAAGTAAAATATCTAGCTTCCGCCAGATTGCCTTACGAAGAAAGTGTAAAACTCTTGCAGTTCAAAAAGAATATGCTACATCCTACGCGTTCCCTATTCAACTTACGAAAAAAGTTTAATTGACGCGAAGCCATTTTACATTTTCTTCGTAACTTGAATAAGGAAGGCAGTCTGGTGGAAGCTATATATATTTTACTTCATAACTTGTTAAATATAGATTTTTTTTTTTACACAAACGAATTGTTTTGCTTCAGGAGGCCTTTATTAACCCCCCGGAGCCATGTGGAATGCGTTTATGATGGATGGATGTGGATGGAAGCACTTTCTTCAGCTCATACTCATTTGATAACGCTTACTGCGATTATAAAGCTCGGATGCGTCAGGATATTTATTAATATTTCTCTGACTGTGTGCATCAGAAAGAAGAAACTCATACACACCTACACTGTAAAAAATGATTTTATGGTGAAGTAAAAACTACATCAAAAAACAAATGTAATTTTTACATGAAAAAGTTAGTTCAGGCAAGAATTATTAGTACTCAATTTAAGCTTGTAGAAATTAAAGCATAAATCAACACAACAAAATTAAGTAAAACTACTCAACTTTTCTGATACTGGTGTTCCCATTATGCACTGGGCCTTGAATAATTAATAAGTTTGATTTTTCGCTGTTTTCCAGCTGTTTTCACACTGTTTTATCATTGCTTTTGTGGTTTTATTTAATTAGATGTTTTTAAGTAAAGCACACACTTTCAAAGCATGGTTTAATTCAGTGTTATATTGTTTGAGTAAAATGTACACATTCAGTCAAGTCAAGTCACCTTTATTTATATAGCACTTTTTACAATGTAGATTGTGTCAAAGCAGCTTTACATTGATAACTGGTACATTATTTTGGCTGCACAGCAGCTCTTAAAGAATAGTGACAATGCAGGCAGATCAAAGCACTGTTGAATATGAAATGTCAAGTGTCCCCAACTAAGCAAGCCAAAGGCGACAGCGGCAAGGAACCCAAACTCCAACAGGTGACATCAGGTTGCAAATAGGTGTTAAAATGTAGAAAAAAAATCTTGGGAGAAACCAGGCTTAGTCGGGGGGCCAGTTCTCCTCTGGCGAACAGTGCTTTGTTACGATTCAGGTTGCTATCATAAGTCCGATAGGTTCGCAACATTCAAAGTATTTATTTCAGTTCCATCCAGTTGAGGATTGTATTCATCACGCCGATATGGACGGTTGTTGAGGAGCTGTGCCACTGGTTGTCATGTCGATGAGGCCTTCACAGTGGATGATCGTGTTGACTCAACCTCTGCTGATACTTCAGGGCTGCGTTGTGGTCGTGTCAAGGCGCCATTCTTCTTCTGCTGTAACGAGTACATCTGGTGTTATAGGAAGTGTTCCCGGTTCTGGCTCACCTAATTTATGCAGCCTAATAATCCTTTAACAGATTTGAAAATATAAATTGATAATGTGTTGTGTATGCCAGGTTAAAGAGATGCGTTTTTAGTCTAGATTTAAACTGACAGAGTGTCTGCTTCCCGAACAATGCTAGGAAGATTGTTCCAGAGTTTAGGTGCCAAATTGGAGAAGGATCTACCGCCTGCGGTTGATTTTAATATTCTAGGTATTATCAGCTGGCCTGAATTCTGAGACCACAATAGACGTGAAGGACTATAATGCATTAAGAGCTCGCTCAGGTACTGGGGAGCTAAACCATTCCATCAACCTTTTACTGGCCAAGTTAAATTTACTTTTTTTCCTTTGTTAATTTTACTTATCTTAGTTAAGTAGAGTTACTTAATTTGAAATTTACTTAAACATGCATGCAAAAACTTGGGAAAGAAAAATTAAGTACATTTTATTTATTGTTACAGTGTAGGTGTTACATACGCTCCCAGGAAGACGAAGACGAATAAAGAAATCCAACAGGGTTTATTTACAGGACTTAAAGGTACTCCAAAAACGTAACAGTGTGCTTACAAAACAGGTTCACACAAACAATAACGGACAACCAAAGGGTGAAAAGGCAGGAACTTAAATACAAGGTTAATGAGGGAACTAATGATGAGCACCTGTGATGAATCAGTGAATTACTATGACAACTAAAAGGTGGCGGGAAAACAGAACCAATGAAGACATGTGACATGAAAACAAAAGTAGAAGTCCATGAAACTAAGCTAAACATAAAAGAACTGTGACATTACGCCCCCTCTCGGAAAGGCGCGTCCTTGCGCCATAACAGAGGAGTAGAGGGAGTGATGGTGGGGGCTTGGCAGGGGGGCGAGGAGAAGGATCAGGGCTGGAGAGAGGAGCAGACAGAGAGAAGGTTGAGGCAGATGACATAAACCATGGAGGAGTAGATGGAGGCAACAGCCATGGAGGAGAAGTGTAGAGAGCCCAGATGGTGCAGACCCAGAGCCCGACCAGAATGACAGCCCACGGTGGAGTAGATGGAGGGAAAAGCCACTGTGTCAACATGGCCATAGACATCCTGGTGGCGATCGACGGAACTTTCACCTTAGTTTGGCAAGCCCACGACGTAGCCGGAAAGCCGAGGGAGTGATGGGATGCTGAAACCCAGGGTGGCCATGACGGAGCCAAAGCGACGCCCCTCCGAGGAGACGGTAGGGATCCGGAAGCCAGAGGTTGAACTGGGGTGACCGAGGGCGGAGGTGATGCCTCAGGGAAGGTGGAGCTTGCCGGAGCCAAAGGGGTGGAGGTCCAGAGGGCAACTGATGGACCGTAAGTCCGAGGCGGAGGTGTAGCGAGGTCTGACCTGGGTAGAGCCGACGATCCGAGGGAACCCCGTGAAGCCGAATGGCTGATGGTCACTGCCGGAAACGAGTGTGGAAGGAGCGTCGGTGTAGGAGTCAGGACAACCGGTTGAGGTGGACCAGCACGGTCAGAGGCTGTAGGCGGAGCCAAGGGTTCAACACACCCATGAGGAAGTAGTTCCTGGCAGGTCCGCTGAGTGTCCACGCCACTGAGAGGAGGTGATGGAGATGCAGCGGGACTGATAGGGAACACTGACGACTGGGTGGTAGGTGAGGCTGAAGACAGAGGGACAGATGGGAGAACAGAACAAAACCCAACAAAAAACAAAGCAGTTCTGATAGCTGTTTCAAGAGGTGGAGAGAGAGGGAGGCTGGGTGGGGTTAACAAAACTGATGATGATGAGATACATACGGGGTGGATCAAGGGAAACATAAACTGACTCTCACCACACTCGCGAAAATTGTCCAATAAGTCCAGCCGGTGCTCTCTCTCAGTGGCGGGAGAGTGGGTGGAACTCATATTCATGCCCTCATATTCCACGAGTATTCCCCAGGTACCGGAACATGACGTCGGCTCACACCCCTGATCAGACACTTTGATAAGCTTCGGCTCCGGGTTGATGGTGTGCTTTTTCCTCCTTTCCTGAGGTACTGGCTCACCTATCACGGCAGGCAGAAGCATACAGTCTGCGGGGGGCTCTGGCGTACAGTCCGTCGATTGGGGTGGGGACGGGTTGGGCTCTGGGTCGGGCTGCGTAACGTCTGCTGGGTAGGACTGGACATTGATATTACTGTCAACATCCGCTTCGTCCACTGTGAATGTGGATCCATTCACCCACAGTGCTGAACGGATGTAGTCCTTTAGGGTCCAGCACGGATCTCCATGGGGCATGACGAAGCAAATGTTGTCGTCCAGTCCACACCGGAAACCCTCCATCAAGCAGACGTCGTCGCAGCTGGCAAGGTGGCAAGTGTTGAGAAACTCCTCTATGTATTCCTCCAGGTTTCGGCCATTCTGAAAAATAAAAATCGTTGCTCCACTCAACATTATGTTGTCCCACATTGGGGCAACATTTATAGACGCAATGTCCATAATCACTGTTTTGGTCCGGTATTCTGTTACATACGCTCCCAGGAAGACGAAGACGAATAAAGAAATCCAACAGGGTTTATTTACAGGACTTAAAGGTACTCCAAAAACGTAACAGTGTGCTTACAAAACAGGTTCACACAAACAATACCGGACAACCAAAGGGTGAAAAGGCAGGAACTTAAATACAAGGTCAATGAGGGAACTAATGATGAGCACCTGTAATGAATTGGCGGGAAAACAGAACAAAGGGAGACATGTGACATGAAAACAAAACTAGAAGTCCATGAAACTAAGCTAAACATAACAGAACTGTGACAGTAGGATGGCTTAAGGTTGAGTAAAGCTTGGGGTAATTTTCATTTGAAAGTGAACTAATCCTTTAACTACAATCCTACTTACATTTAAATTAATCTTTGATACAATGCACTTATTGTGTACACACATACATGGTTTTACATTGTACTTATATTTTAAAACTATCTGTATATTATTACATGTAATTAATTTATGTAATTACATTTACAAATACACTGTTGACCCATCCCTTACACCTTAACCCAACCTTAAACCTACCCATAAACCTGGCCCTAGCCTTACCCGTAATAGCAGCAAAAGTGTTTTGCAATACAATATGAACACACTAATTGAAATTGTACTTATTTTTGATCTAACATAGTTGTTAAGGCCACCTAATATAAAGTGGGACCAAAAAAAGTAATTTAAAACGTTAACCCGCACTGTAAAAAATGACTGTGATTTTAACTGTAAAAGACTGTAAAAATGCTGCGGTGAAAAACTGCAATAGATCTAACGGTACATTTAATGTAATTTTATGGTAAAACAGCGTTAAATACACAGTTTTTGGAAGTAAAAAATAATTCATTGCAAAATTTACAGTGAAAAAACTTAAATTGACATTCCCACAGTTCCCTGCGTGACACTTCACATTTGATATATTTTCGTTGAAATAACTCTGTTTTTTCTTAGTTTTTGTTACATCTAATGTTGTTAAAAAATAATGTTTATTGCATTTTTAAAATTTCATCAATGTTACCATGATGGTGTTTAGTGTGTGTGTGAATGACACTGTGTGCACCTTCTATATGTTAGTGTTGTCCTTCTCAGCCTGTGGAAAATCTGCTTGTGATGAACTTATGTGACTCTTATCACAACTGTGTTTGGTGACTGTCAGTGTATTATAAAGGTACTAAACAGATATTAGTACTTCATTAGGTTGGTAAATTAACATTATATCAGTTAATGAAATACGTTATTTTACTGTAAATTTAACAGATTTTTTTTACGTTGATACTGTATTTTTTACGGTAAAGTTCTGGCAACCACAGCTGCCGGTTTTTTACCGTAAATTTTACTGGGATTTTTTTTACAGTGCGATCTCGTGAGAAAACTATTTTACGAACTGGCAATTTCTTATGAAATCATACGATTTGATTCATACATAATCGTACGATAAGCTTCATCCTTATACCTAACCCTCGGTGCATGGAGCGCGAGCATATCACAAAATTTTGATTGAAATCGTATTGATTTGAGTGTAAAGTTGCTTATTGTTCACAATGTATTAGCTGCAACTTTTAATGTATTTTCACTTCTAATGTATTGTAGTTAAAGGATTAAGGATCTACATTAACTGCTCATTGTAGCATAGGCGAACAGTGTTTGTTAATGACATATTAATTAAGTTAAATAAAGTGTTATCATAAAAACTTCATGTACTGTAACTTGCTTTATAGTGCCATGCAAGACACTTGATGTAAATGATTTCAGGGAAGAGAGTATCATGTAATCATTAAAGAGTTTCCGTCAATGGTGTGGCACATTTGGACTCGTCTATAAGCTTTAAAGGACTCATTTCCGACAGCGGCCGTTATCAGACTGAGGTGTCGGAATGCAGCAGCCATTCTTCAAATTACTGTGTCAAACTTTTAGGTATAAAAGAGCTTGAGGCTCTACTGAGTGTATACAGACAACGACACAGAGAAGACAGAAGAACAGCAAAAAGATCAGGAAACATGAAATCGCTTGACATTTCTCTAGTCGGCCTTCTCTTACTCTTCAGCGTTCACCTCACGGGCGCATTCCCGCTGCAAAACACGGAGGACATCGATGTCTTAAAGGTAAGACCAAAATGAGAGGGGAAAAACTTGCTTATTAATGCTCGCACAATAGGGCAATGAATAATGAGCCACGTGCGGCCCTTTCAGCTTCTTCTACAGCGACTTGAAGAGCCCATTCCTGCTTCTTCTCAAGACCGGATACTGTCGAAAGTAAAAGAAGAGGCGGCAAATCTTGAAGAAACCCTCGTTGAACCTCATCCTAAGACTGACATGAGAGACTATCTGTCTGCTCGGGACTTGAGGACAGTCCGACAGGACTCCAAGCGATACTCCGGGTGTTTCGGGAGCAAACTGGACAGAATCGGTTCCATGTCGTCTCTGGGATGTAACACTGTCAGGCGGTCAGGTAACGACGTCATTTCTATAGAGTACAGCTAAAGTTAATAGGAATATAGCGTACTTTATAATAAAAATGAAAGAGCTGCTTTTTCTCAACCCCTTAATATATTGAGTCAATTTGACGTACTTACCTGTGGTTTACTAATTTACACATTTCTCTATTTTTCTCTCTCTCTTTTCAGGTCCTAAGAAGTCTTAATGATCAGAAACTTCTACACTGTAAACATTGAAACTGTGCAATTGTTATTTTACTTGATCTGACCTTACAATGACTTTTGTTGGTGTAACCTAATGTATTCAGGTTGATTCAGTCATACTAAATAATGATGTTGACTTGAAAAAAAAAAATGTTACCATTTGAAGCACATTTTTAGGTTACCCGACAAAATATTGTTTAATGTTATTATCTGCGACAGACTCCAACAATTGTTCTTAACTATATTTATTTAGATATTTATTAAATTATTTAAATAGTGGAGTTATATATTTATATGCATCTTTAATTTAATTGTCAGTTAAATCAGTTGTACATGTCCTCTTTAATATACAATAAATGTTTACACATGCCTTTTATCTTTTATTCTCTCTTTTTTTTTTTTTCAAGTTTTAAATCATATGTGATGAGGTTATAATGAACTCTGGTCTGCTTCCTTTAATAGGCTGTAATTATAATAATAAATGTTTTATAAAGTGCCTTTCCCAAACTCAAGGTGACTGTACAGGAAAATGTTTATAAGTACTATAGTTATAAATATAAAAAGGATAAATGATAATGTTCTTGCACTTTTTGCCTGATGACAACAACATGGTTCCAGTGATCAAACTGTCCGGAGTCCATCCTCAGGGCATCATTATCAATGCAACCTGTTTCAGCACCACGGAGAGCAACATCACTTCACATTACTCAAGGGAACTCAAGGTCACAATCCTGACTATGACTATAAGTTAGGCCTATGTTGTCACAAGGTTTGGCAGAGAAAATTAGAACAATAGTCTTGCAGCTAAAGTTGTTAATAAACATGGGAAAACTGAATGATTTAATTGATCCAATTAACTGAACTAAAATGCCGGGTCGGGGCAAGTTGTCATGTTTTATATATAGCAAATCATTAATTACAATTTCTGGTGGCCAAAACAGTTTGATATTTTCTACATTGCATTTTTTTTTTTTTTTCCTGAATTGTTTGCGTTTCATAATTGTTTTAAATTTCAAATACAGATACATTATGGAAGATGGCTTGTTTTACTTTAGATAGTATTTACACTGTAAAATTTATCAAATTTTTTTTCTTTTGTCAAATCAACTTAGATAATTAATGTGTTTCAGATAATATAATCGCCTTCATCAACTCAAAATCTTTAATTTCAGTGAACTCAAAATTTTAAGGCAACCAGGTAACTTACTTTTTAAAGTTAAACCAACAATTCTTTTTACACTGTATATATTATATTATATTATATTATATTATATTATATTATATTATATTATATTATATTATATTATATTATATTATATTATTATATTATATTATATTATATTATATATTTCAGGGTATTGAACAGTCTCTGTTTCCTTTATCTGCCACTCCATATGATCTCATAACCATTATTCTGAAACATTTCAGATTACCTGTATGGCACTGAAAAAACTATCACTCTAGGTTTTAGATTGTCATCTGTATTAAAATGTGTCTATTAACCAGTTTAGTTTAGTTCACACAAACATGCACAGGGGTAAAAGTTCTGGTGCATTTTTATTTAGAGGAAAGCAGGGCACAACCTAACACTTTCTGTCTTTTTTATTTTTTCCCCCACATTAATTTCACACATGTCTAGTACAATTATGTGGTTTTGTTTCATTAATACAGTGTATACATTTTTTTGTATATGCTCCAAAGGAATGGAAGTGAAATGTGACCATATGACAGCTTAAAATGTTACCTGATATAATCAAAAAAATATATAAGAAAAAAATATATTTTGTAAAAATTTACAAATATTTTTGTAAAAGTATATAATATTGGCACCTTTTAATAATTAAAAATAAAATAATTTTTAAGTTTGACAACAAACACTACAAAACACAGCTATGCAGCATAGTTCAAAACATAATAAAAATAATTAATAATTTCTGAACATTGACCTTCAGTCTTTATTCACCTCTTTCTAACATCATAAAACAAAGCAGTGTTACAACATGCCCCACCTGCACAACTGGGATTTAAACCATACTAGTGTCTTCTGCTGGTTAGATAAGCATTAAATAACTATCTAAACTGCCAGATTGGAAATTAAACTAATATTAGATGTGTCTAGTTTTATATAAACACTAAAAATTGAAATGAAAAATTAATTTCAGAGAAAAATTTACTTTTGATAAGGTCAAATGAATTTTGGCGCATTTTGTTCTGTATATAGTGTTGATATGGCAACTAGTAAATATACTAAGTTTTGTCATGCTGGCATGTGTGGAAACTTTTAAACCATGTGAGTTACAGTTAGCCCCACGTTAGGTCATGCCCCACTCACCCCTACTGTTTTTCCATAAAGTCATCTTTTCAGTCAACATCATTGGGCTATATATAGACCATCATCTGCTTTAACCCCCTATGGTATACTTAGTTGTCTTTTGTATCAGTTCTGAGGTGATGCCGGAACCATGTGAGACACTCGTGTAGCGGATGCATTCCCGATGATGCCTGAGGTCACTGTTTGTGTCTGAGTTACCGGACCCACCACGGATCAGGAGTTCTCCAGCAAGGCACCTCACACTGCACCAAACAGCCACTTAAAAGGAAATCTAGTCCAGGAGCGTTATCAGAGATGAGGTGTCGGAATGCACTTCACACAGTTTACAAAGGATGAGCGACTGACAGTCAACTGTCCATATATAACAGTGAAGCAGGCAGACGGCCAGTTCAGAGGGAAAGAAACAACATCCAGAGGAACCCAGAGATGATCAGAGGACTAATTCTTACAGGACTACTGGTCCTGGTTTGGCACCAGATGGATGTACAAGCGCATACGTTGAGCAGACACAGTTCTTCCACCAACATGGCCAAGCTGAAGGTATTTCTGCTTTGAATCCCTTTTCTTAAAAATCAAGAGTACTTGCTGTTAAAATATGTTGGATCTGTTTACCTATCAAGGCCTTGAATTGAATGAGATTTATTGTGAGGCAAGAAACTCTTTAATGGTATCTATGGTTCCAAGAAGAACCTTTAACACCCATGGAACCTTTCCGTTTCACAAAAAGTTCTTTAAAGTAAAAAAAGCTTCTTTAGATTATTAAAATGTTCTAAGAATGTTCTCTATTTAAATTGTCCCCTTTTTAGACATTCTAACTACATGTCAGATAACTCTCATTAGCGTATTAATAGACTGTTATAGACTGTTATAGTAGGTTCGGGTTGGTAGATTAAGTTGACATGTAGTTGCAAAGTTACTCATAGTCAGTAGAATGTCTGTTGGGGAGCATCAAAATAAAGTGTTAGCAGATATTAAGAAGACCATCTACTAATACTCTAATGAGATTTAGTTGACATGCAGTTATAGTTAGTAAAATGTCTGAAGTGGACCATCGAAATAAAGTGCTACCAAGAACTGTAGACTCAAAGGTTCTTTGAGGAACCCAAAATGGTTATTTGGCATCACTGCAAAAATCACCTTTTGGGACCTTTATTTTTTAAGAGTGTATATTATCAGTTTAAGCATGCAAAGAATACTAAAGTTATACAGATTTCAACGAAAAGGCTATTACTCAATTCATTTTACACTTTGCTGCTCTACCAGAGCTTGTTGCAGCAGTTTGAGGAGGCCCTGACCGAAGAAGAAGCTTCCGAGAGAGCCGTAGATTATGAAGACAGCAAAACCGTGCTGGAGCAGAGCCCCGCTTCCACATTCTGGGACAGAGACAGAGAGGAAGAAGCACCTCCAGCGGAGGACACCAACTCCCCAGATGGATTTGAGACACAGAGAAATCGTCTTATTGATCTTCTCATGTCAACCCGGAGCAAAAGCCTTTCTGGGTGTTTTGGGGGAAGGCTGGATCGCATAGGGTCATCCAGCTCCCTTGGGTGCAACTCTAAAAAAGGTTAGCTACGATAAGCGAATACAGTGACGTTAAAATTACAGTATATTTTTATGGTATATAAATTATTTTACATGTGGATAGTTGTGGATCCATGAACTTTTTTTCATTCAAAATTAGTATTTTAGATTAAAATTTGCATATATTTAAAAAGCGGAAAGTACTTCTAAATCTAAGGTCCTGTAACTGTCACTTATCACCTTAGATAATTAATGTGGTTCAGATTACATTATATTTTGAGTTTCTGTTAATTAAACCAATCGCATTCATTGTATTAACTCAAATGTTTAATTTCAATGAACTCAAAATTTTAAGGCAACCAGGTAACTTACTTTTTTAAGTTAAACCAACAGTTCTTTTTTACAGTGTTACTTGTATGTATATATGGGTAACACCTGTGAAAAATTAAAACGGAAAAGTTCATATTAACACAGTGACCTTCTGACCTTTCTTAGAATGCAGTCTCTCATATAAATATCAGCTCATAAAACTGCATTAGTAATTATAGTTAACACCTGTAGAAGGAGTAGAAAACAGGGAAATGAAAGCAATGTTACAAAATGTATGGTAAACTGAAACTGTATGAAAAATGTTTAAATCTTAAGTTGTTTAAACATGAAAACTAATGTAAAATGTGGAAATTAAACAAGATTTTGTAACAAAACCCTTCCATATTGTGCAATCCCTGTTTTGTCATCTGCTTTATATTATCTCATGGTTCAGATTTGTTTGATATATTTATTATTATGTACAAGTAATTGAGTGCTAATAGGAATGTTAAAATACATACAGTATATGACTTAATTATGTGCATTATTAATGCTTTACTTGATCTGCATTCATTTATGAGGTTTATGAGATTTTAATACTCCTGCTGGTGTTCAGTTCTGCTGGGCTTTATCTAAATAGCACTTCTGTTATTCTTTTTGTGTGTCACGTATTTCTACAGCTGAAACTGTACTTAGAAATAAAATGTAAAACACCTGACATTTTTGTTTCAAGAATAGTATGTTTGGATGCCAGGCTTTGAGGTCTTTGAGGTGTAGTGTTGAATGATAATAAAATCCTGGTTTTAAATCATTGTTTAATGGTGAGAGCTCAATAACTCAACATAAAAACATGGAAAATCACCATCTACCCCTTTTTCGCATTCATAAGGAATCTAGGTTGTGATACATTTAACACCCACACCAACTCTTCTAATGGCCAATATCAGTCTCATTACAGCACACATCAGTAGTACACTATAATGAGTTGAACAGCTGCAGGTGGTTATTACTCCTGAGCTTATCAACACCTGCCCTAAGCCCTAAAAAACTACAGCCATGTCAGCCTTAATCCTATTACACAAGCTCGGCGGGGTCTCTCCTGATTGCATGAATAATGCCTCCGTTTCAGACTGCTGCTGCAGTGGACGGCTCTCATTAGAAACTTCAGATATCCAAGGCGATGAGTGTGTCTCATACTAACAGACTGTCAGAGATGGATTTCTCTGCTTTAGTGTGAATCCACTTAGATAGCACTGACAAGAGAAAGAGCGAGACCTTCATATCCTCCAATTAGACGAGCAGTCTGCAAGAGCGCTCCTCTGGGAACTCTCGTGTCAAACCTGAAGGTGAGGATTGGTGTTAGCCAGCAGGTTAATCCACTACACTGAGAGATAAAGTGGCAGATACGATGTATGACCATAGGCAAAATGTACTCCAGGTGGCGGAAAATCCTTTTTATACTTTCATATGCACTTACTGGGTAGACCAAGACAGGATTTTTCACCCACTGAGAGAGTATATATATGGTCAGTTCAGGTAAACTGAGATGACTGTCAAAAAGTGACTCAGTGTATCTGAATTTCACCATATGCTGTAGTTTCTTCAACTTGTGGTTCCGTTGACTTTTCTATAAAACACTTTTCACACTTCACTAGTTTATTGCATTTGTCCACTAACAATATCAATGGATACTGATACATATGGATTCATAACAATTATGTTAATGACAGTGATGGAAATGACATTATTTATTTTTTTTTTTTTTTTTTCGGAAGAAAATATCATGGTTAGAATTTTATGTCTTGCAGATAATAATAATAATAATAATAAGGTAACACATTATAATAAGGTTACATTAGTTAATATTAACTAAGAATGAACAATACTACAATTCTACAACATTTTTTAATCTTAGTTAATTTCAACATTTACTTTATTAAAATCAAAATTTGCGTTTGTTAACATTAGGTAATGCACTTTGAACTAACATGAACAAACAATAAACAATGTACACTAACTTTTGAAAAATGTTTTGTGGTAAAATTGTTGATGGAAATGATGCCACAAATGCAAGACAGTAATGCTTGAAAAAAAATAATAATAATATATTTAAGGCTTTTTGTTTAACATTTTGTTTAGATCATCATATAAACTTATAATAGGCTAATTCATATTTTTAGAATGGTTTGGTTTTCATAGTTTAAGATTAAACGTCTGTCTGGTATGATTAAATCTGTACATAGTAAAAAATAAAGTCTTTGTGTGTGTGTGTGTGTGTTATTTATATATATATATATATATATATATATATATATATATATATATATATATATATATATATATATATATATATATTATATACATAAACACACACACACACACAAAGACTTTATTTAACTAACTATATATATATATATATATATATATATATATATATATATATATATATAAAATTTAGTTAGTTAGTTAGTTAGTTAGTTAGTTAATTGACTTAAATATATTTATTATTATTATTATTATTATTTATACATGAGTTTCAAAGGATAGTGAAGGGGAAGAGCCAAGAAGTGCAGCATACAGAAACTTCTTCGATACTGTTTGCAAAGCATCTCTTGAGATAATTTTTAATCTAGACAAAGAAGCTGCTATATTATAAGATTATGATTTAGTGATATCGGCACTTATGAACTAGAATGACATCACAGATAGAGTCTGAGTCTTGTCAAGAAAAGTCTGTGTCAGTGACATATCAAAAACCATCTTTGTTAAAGATTGGAAAACTGTAATACATTCGAAAATGTACACTGGTCCACGGACATGTTGCCTTCCTCCTTCATGCATCCTTAGTTCAAAGCCACAGATGTGAACTGGAATGAAAACAAAATGACAACATCCTAATTTGCCATTGAGGAAAGCCACAATTAGCTCATTTTATGAGCCTTGTTTCCTTGGTGGAAATTGGATCTGTACTGAAATAGTCCATGTCCGACACATCAGCCTACATTAGGAGGTTTGATGCATGTGTCAGAGCATGTTTAACTCCACGCACTCGGCCGTGAAGAACTTAATGAATCAGGCACTGAGCTCTACTGTGAATATGACTGATGGAGAAGCAGGTGCAGGGACTCTTTATTCACGACAAAGTGCTCATTCCTGTATTCAGGTTACTCATCATATAGCCTACAGTGCCCTCCACAAATATTGGAACCCTTGGTAAATATGAGCAAAGGCGGCTGTGATTTACAATTTTTTAGCACACTAGCATGATCATGAAATTGTCCAGCCATAACTTCCTGTTCCACAGGAGTATAAATTGTAAACACAAAGGCCAAATTCCCTTAATCATTCATCACAATGGGTAAAACCAAAGAATACAGTTCTGATGTGCAGCAAAAGATTGTTGAGCTTCACAAAATATAAAGTGGCTGTAAGAAAAAACTAAAGCATTGAAAATCCCCACTTCCACTATCAGGGCAATAATTAAGAAGTTCCAAACAACTAAAGATGTTACAAATCTGCATGTAAGAGGACATGTATTTAAATCGCCCTAATGCGCGGTGAGGAGGAAAGTTTGAGTGGCCAAAGACTCTCCGAGGATCACAGCAGGAGAATTACAGAGATTAGTTGAGTCTTGAGTCTCAGAAAGCCTAAAAAAAAAAAAAAAAAAAGATCAAACAGCACCTACATCACCACTACATCAAGTTGTTCGGGAGGGTTTCAAGAAAAATCCTCTGCTGTATCCTCTGCAGTCTGGCTGCATGTTTGGTTCTCAAACTGTGGTTCCCTTGTGGTTTATGATCACCAGTCTCTCGTAGATATGATGCTGTTTCTCTTGTGAAGCACTTTGGTGCTTTTCAGTCTTGTGGCTGTTTTAAATGTGCTATATATATATAAGGTAAACTTGAAGCTTGTTCTCATCCAGAAACAATCTCCAGCATATTCAGTTGTCAGACAAGACTGGAACTTCAAACAGGACCAGCTTCTATGATCAGATGAAACAAAAAAAAAGAGCTTTTTGGCAGCAAACCCACCAGATGGGTTTGGTGCACACATGGATAAAAAGTACCCCATGCCCACGGTTAAATATACTGCTGGATCTTTAATTTTTCTGCTGGAGGTCTTGGACATCTTGTTCAGATATATGGTATCATAGATTCTATCAAATACCAACAGATAAAAAATCAAAACCTGACCGCTCCTGCTAGAAATCTTATAATGGGCCGTGGTTGGATCTTTCATCAGGACAATGATCCAAAACAAACATCAAAATCAACACAAAAATGTGTCACTGAGCACAAAATGAAGCTTCTGCAATGGTCATCTCAGTCCTCTGACCTGAACCCTAAAGAAAATGAGTGGAGTGAACTGAAGGGAAGAAGTGCCAACATGGAGCTGGGAATCTGAAGGATCTGGAGAGATACTGTATGAAGGAATGGTCTCTGATCTCTTGTCAGGTGTTCTCCAAACTCATCAGGCATTTTAGGTGAAGACTCAGAGCTGTTATCTTGGGAAAAGGACGTTGCAATGATTGGGTGCCAATAATTGTGGCCAACGTGAACAAGAGAAAAACATTTATCTCATCATGAGCTTTTCACCCCATTTTCAATTGTTTTACTTAAATGAAAGGTTAGAATTGTGATTTTTTTTTTAATGAAAGATCAAAAGGATAAATGCAGGTTTATTTTCACAGCTGCCTTTGCTCATATTTACCAAGGGTGCCAATATTAGTGGAGGGAACTGTATGTCTTCATACTGGATAAAACAAAACCCACAATGTATATAGATGGAAATCATATGATGTATTGCTATCACAATGAAGTGAATTTCAATATGTTGCTTTGAGCAGATGTTGACATGCCTATATGTTTCTTCAATTTTATCTCTAATGGAAATATTTTAAAGAAATATGCATACTTTTTACTAATAGTTAATTTATAGTCAACCTTTGTCACTCCTCAATATCACTTTCATAGTAGGCTATTATTCATTAAACTAAACAAAAAGTAATTTCCTTAAAGGTACAATATGTAAAATTTTTGCAGTAAAATATCCAAAAACCACTAGGCTAGTGTTATATATTTTGTCCAGCTGATTACAAACAATATCTCTAATGTTTTCAACTACTTGTAAATCATGAGAAAATTCCCATTCTAAACAGTGACACGGGGCAGTGCAGTCGCCTGTCAATGACGTCAGTTACCTTTGTTACCGCCTTTACTGACGTAGAAACCACATGACAACAGTGCCGTGGACAAATGCGGAAGTAGAGTCTAGCGTCCAGAAAACCACTAGCTTGCTTCAAGCAGTTCCTTATTTACTTCTTGCACGTTTTATGGTGGATTGTGTTACTTATTTATGGAACATAATTACTGTTTACCATCTGCCGCTGGTTCTGTCGACAAGGACAGCTCCCGTAAACTCATGACCGGAAAAGCGGAAGCGACGCCGATGACTGTGTCATAATAAAAGTCCCGCTGCTCGTGAGGCGTGTGTTGATCAATCGCTCCAGCTCCTCGTTCAGCTCCCGCAACACTCGGTCTTGCTCTGCTTCATACTACAGTAACGTTAATAATCGCATCCACGAACATGAGTTCTTCCAGACTCCAATCCCTATTATTTTGCACCGAGATGGAGACCACATGTCCCAAATTTCCGCTCTAAAACTTGGCGTCTTCTACGCCTTTGTTTTGAATAGGCTTCTAGCGACCTCTAGCGGGAAAAAATATCACAAATTGTACCTTTAATGCCATCATCCTCCAGAAAGTAACAGTGTTGCATTAGTGGTCAATTGAAAATATATTAAAATAGAAAAGTTATTTTATATTGCAATATTTCACAATATTACTTTTTTTTTTACTGTATTTTCCATTAAATAAATGCAGCCTTGGTGAGAATAAGAGACATGCTTACATAAACATAAAAAAATCAGTAACACTTTACAATACCTACTTTAGTTAACATAAACTAACAATGAACAATACTTCTACAGCATTTATTCATCTTAATGTTAATTTCAACATTTACTAGTACATTATTAAAATCAAATGTTGTATCATTAACATTAGTTAATGCACCGTGAACTAACATGAACAAACAATGAACAGCTGGATTTTTATAACTAACATTAACAAAGATGAATATATACTGTAATAGATGTATTGGTAATTGTTAGTTCATGTTAGTACATACATAGTATTAAATACATATTTCTGTCATGAAGCTTTAGATGGCACAGGCTGATGGGTCTTAATGCAAGCTGATGATAATTACAGCGTTAACTGCTGGCACAAGCTGATTGGTCCATGTCACATCTGCAGCCAATGAGCTTGTTGCTCACACATTTAAATGGCTGGATACAAGTTTGCAGCATGCTTCAGAGTTCCTCTAAAACCCTCCACCTTCCCCAGCTCCACCTGTATAGATATGCTATGGGTTACTGATATATGCTATTTGTGCAGCAGCAGTATGTCTTTCTCGCGGCAGCGTATCGGTGTATGCATTGGCATTAGCAAGTTCCTGTACTTGCTCTGCAGCAGCAGCAATAATCTACAACAACAGCTATAATCTGCAGCAGCAGCAGCAGCATAGCGAATCTATTTGGCCAAGACCAAATACATTAAAGGATCAGTCCACTTTCAAATAAAAATTTCCAAATAATTTACTCACCCCCATGTCATCCAAGATGTCCATGTCCTTCTTTCTTCAGTCGAAAAGAAATTAAGTTTTTTGATGAAAACATTCCAGGATTATTCTCTTTATAGTGGACTTCAATGGAACGGTTGAAGGTCAAAATTACAGTTTCAGTGCAGCTTCAAAGGGCTTTAAATGACACCAGACGAGGAATTGGAGTCTTATCTAACAAAACGATCAGTCATTTTCTAAAAAAAAAAATTTAAAATTATATACGTTTTAACCATAGATGCATCTTGAACTAGCTCTCTTCTTCTTCTCTATTAGAATTTTGGCAGTGTAGACACTGCTAAGTGTATTACTGCCCTCCACAGGTCAAAGTTTGAACTAATTGTTATATACTATTGTATATGACAATTTAGTTCAAACTTTGACCTGGAATGTAATGTAATAATCCTGGAATGTCAAGATAAGACCCTTATTCCTTGTCTGGTATCGTTTTGAAGCTGCACTGAAGCTTGGAGTCCATTGAAGTCCACTGTAAGGAGAATAATCTTGGAATGTTTTCATCAAAAACCTTAATTTCTTTTCAACTGAAGAAAGAAAGACATGGACATCTTGGATGACATGGGGGTGAGTAAATTATAAGGACATTTTTATTTGAAAGTGGACTAATCCTTTAACATTGTCATATCCATTACCATACTAACAGAGAGTTCAACAGAGTTGTCATGATGATAACAAATGAGACCTTATTGTGTAAGTGTTACCAAAAATCTTACCGACAAAAACCTTTTAAATGGTAATGTGTAGATGCCATTCAAGAAACAAAAAATAAAATATATTTTTGTATATTTAAAAGTAAACACAGTTAATTTTAATGCCATGGCATAAATAAGCTGAAATGTCTCGGTTTAAAGTGAGCATGAAATGGAAGCTGTGACCATCCTTTTTTCCCTATTGTGACGTGTATCCAAGTGAAGCATCTTTTCATGCAAGATAAAAAAAAAAAAGTAGGACAGGACTTGATTTAGTCCATCTGGAATTGACTGGATGGCTGGATCATTGTGGTTTGCTATTGGTCAGTCTCATGTGAATGACAGGTTGCCCCGCCCTCGCACGAGTAAACAAATAAAACGAGAACTGTCAGTTTTGATTTTATGGCGACTTTAATCAGGGCATATTTTTGAAAGCTCTACTATTGTAAGTACTTCCTTATTGCATTTAAAAAAGGCATATAAGGTTGTGTAAGGTCCACCTTTCAGTTTGAAACTATACTCTGATTCATATACTGTAATGATTGACTTTTTATGACAATCTGGTTATGAACGCTGATCGCCACATTTTATAGGGGTCTTCTAGCGGAAGTATGCCATTTAACAAATATTAAATGAATAAAATTAGTTTCCCTAACCATTTTAGGATATATAAAGTTTTATAAATGCTATTAGGCATGCTGTATAAATTCTGACCAAAACTGAACTCATTTTCACACAAGTTTACAAGGGAATACATTTTATTTTAACTATACTGCATTGAATCCATCACCTGAAAAACCATAATGATAGAGTACATGACACTACAATCGAGTATTGAGATTACAGATGATTTTCACATAACATTTGCATGTCACTTTATGAAGCTCTAATAACAGACGGATGGTGTTCAGTCAACTCTCCATAACTGCAGCACATATTCAGTCAACAAAGAAAACTCAAATAAACCGTATGTTATAAAACATACATTTGAAAAGACACATCAAATAAAACTGTGATTGTTTCACATCATAATAAAAAACTGCAATAGATAAATTACATTTTAAAGCATAAATTAAAACATTATTTGCAGCATGTGACAAAATCTCCTCAGTGGAATTCATCTTAAATAAATCAAATAAAAAAAAAAATTACATTAAACGAAAAAAGAAGGAATGTGTAGTGTACAAATGTGCCACCATTTCCTATAATACTATTTAGTCTGCTCTTATAAGTCCCTTGAAATCAAATGCCAGTCGTATTATGATACCGACATCATGACTGTACGTTACAGTGGATGTTAGATTACAAAAAGAAGAATATTACATAAATCCCTGTAATTTAGTGACTTTATGGTGGTTTGATTGGTTTATTATTACAAACACACCCTGAGAACTTTCTTTCCCAACAAAGCAACGTTAAGAATGTCAGGACATTTCAATGGAATTGGCAAAAAGGATTATGATGATAACTGTAAAAATATTGTTAATGCCACAATTACAGTTGGAATATTTTCCACTTATAAATGCCAAAAGACTGGAATTGAATAACCTTAAATTGCTTTTCAAAGTAGAGCAAAAGTGTCACTAGAAAAAGGCATTATAGAAATAATGGCATGATTTAATGAATCATCAATCAGAACTGTATGCATACATTTTATGGATGACTAATATTTATTTAATGCCACATTTTCAATGATTTCCTTATTGAACCTTATTTAAGCCTTATTTATTTGATTGATTGATTACTGCTATGTACCAATTGCATTCCAATTATTTATGTATTGATGACTCTACATTAATACAGTAATTTTTAAAAGTAAAATATTTGTATTATTGCAATACAATGATTTTATTGAAATCAGAATAAATGATGGCAATAGAATTTAAATATTACTCTGGCAGTACAGTAATGAGAATTTTTCATTTGGAGCCTTCATTACCAATGCCACAAAGCTAAAAAAAAAAAAAATCCCAATTTCTTTACAAACGAACAAATCTTTCATTTGATTCTGGGGTGAATAATGACCCAGACATGTTCTTGGTTTCAGATTTTGACCAGGGACTGTGGTCAGTGGTTTATCTCACTCTTTGTGCAAAAGCAAACATTCATAAATGCACAGAAATGGTAAGCACAATTTAAAACATTCAGAACTGAAAAGAGAGAAAATTAAAAGTGCTACAGTGAGGTTGGTAAAGCACAGGCAGCGAACATCGTCAGTACAAGGAAATCAGGATGCTTTCCTGAAATGTGTCGATTAACGGTACCCCACCTGCATTAGTGCTAGCATGATGTGTGTTTGTGTGTGTTTGTGCCTGGACGGGTCAGATACCGAACTCTAGTGGTCCACGCAGGAACTAGGAATGGCTTAAGGGTGCGACCTGAAGCAGGGGTTCAGGTCCGGAGGCGATCTGGTCTCAGGTCCCTGGAGCGTTCGGCTCATCTCATCTGGAGCGAGCCACTACTCAAGTTTGGCTGATTGATCGCAGATGGCGCCAGTGGAGTCTTAGATTGTGATGTAATGCTGTCGAAGTTTAGCAACTAAAAACTCGTGGGTAAGATTATGTCTGGTGATTATTCCCACAATCTAAAAGAGACACAAACATCACAACATAAATTTATGAAACCATTCTTGCATAATTAACTAAGCTTCATCCAAGAAAATATATTTGGAGAAAAAAAATAAAGAAAAAGTTTGTCCAAAAATAAAAATTCTGTTGTCATATACTCACCCTTAAGTCATATGGTTTGTTTTTATTTTTTGCTTTTTTTGTTCATTTTGGAGCTTTACAGCCCCTGGTCACTATATACTTTCACTGAATGGGAAAAAAGCAGCATGAACACTGTACAAAATATCTCTTTTTGTGCTCCACCCAACAAAGAAAGTTTTGGAATGACATAAAGAGAAACTTTAATTTTTTGGTGAACTATTCGCTTAAAAGTACAAAATTACTGAAGACACAAATCTGAAGACACAGACAGTTACTTCTATATTCCTTTGTCCGAAGTTTGTGTTATTTAGGGTACATGTTTACACAACAACTAAAAACAGAAATGTTTTTCTTTTGCGTTTTTGTAAAGTTTTGCATTCAGACAACATTGTCAAAATGATCCCCATTCACACGGGTCTGCGAAAACAACTAAATACGTTATATTATGCTGACAGTCCAGTAGTTGGCGATGTAACTTTGTAAAGAAACGCTACACTACAGACTGAACACATAATGTGCATGTGCATGACGTCACCATTTTCAAAAATTTGCGTTTTTGTAGTTTACACGGAGGCGATAACAGTCTTGTTTTCAAAAACGTGCACTTTGAAACCTGTTTTCAAAAGTTTGTGTTTTCAGACCCCCAAAACACATTATAATGTAAATGAACGGCCAAAATGCATAAAACAGTTTTTAGTTGAAAACGGTGTAGTGTAAACACCCCCTCAGTTTAAGACCTACCTCTCCCACTGCATTGACTACAGATAAGTGTCGAAGCCCCATGGTCCTGAACAGATTGAATACTTGGGAGACGCGCGTGTTTGGAGAGACTGTATACGGACTGGGGTTCATGTAAGGAGTCACATCCTGTAAAAAAGAAAAAAGTTTTTGCTGAGATAAATTAGGTTAATTATGTCTGAGAGAGACCACTGAACAAACTGTCATCACTACATGGCTCACTTTACAACAAGAGCTCTTCAACACTTCCAATTAACACCAATTAATAGTCATTATGCACACCAACACACATCACATATACAGCAGTTTATGAACTGCTGTGAGAGTCACGACATTCCATGAGTTTTATAGGTCAGAGGACTTTACCACTATCATGCGTGGGTTGAGAAGGGCCAGGTCGAGATCGTGGATGTCAGGGAATCGTGGGTAGTCCTCAGTCATCTCTGAATGAGAGAGCCGTGGCTGTGAGGCGCTCTACAGTTGGGGGAAGAGAGAGAGATAGGCTGGTCTCAAACGGTTGGTTGACACATGTATTTGGTTTCAACTGCAAATTAAAGCATAAAAAATCCTAACTCTGATTACCACTAATTTCACTAAAGGTATTAAGCATTTTTTCCACTAAGCAAGAAATCCACTTTAGCAACCTTTAAAAAAAAAAAAAAAAAAAAAAAATAGTACTTATTATGGAAATATACGTTAAAAGAATATACTGTACTTAAAGGGGCTCTATGTAAGTTTTTGACTGTACTAAAGCATAAAAATACCATAATATGTTTGCAGATATTTATTAAACATGCTTGATTCACATACTTGTTTCTCTGAAAACCATAGCTACAGCCTGTCATTTTACTTTGAAAGTTGCGTTCCTTGTCGGAATTTCTGTATATGTTTCCGTCTGTGCAAGACTGCACGTTGAGAATTTACCCAATAGTATTTCTCCACCCCGGGTTGCCAGTTGTCGAAAAACACATGCAGCGAATTGCAGCCATCTGAAGCCAGTGAACAAACTGGGTCAGAGATCGCAGATTCTACCCGACCTAAAGAGCCTCAGCATATATCTAAAAATCTCTATAAACGGGAGCATATTAAAACGCGATATAATAAATCAATAAATCAACTAATTATTTTACAGTGTTAGTCACCTCGCCTTCCAATGTCGCCCCCGTCGCGTGTCTTCAAACTGGCAACCAACGAGAGCGTCGATTCTGAGGGGGTGG
This sequence comes from Chanodichthys erythropterus, assembly GCF_024489055.1. NCBI lineage: Eukaryota > Metazoa > Chordata > Actinopteri > Cypriniformes > Xenocyprididae > Chanodichthys > Chanodichthys erythropterus. The sequence continues at coordinate 32,564,933 of NC_090229.1, read as the reverse complement.
GGCGAACTGCAGTACCCTTTTCAACCACTAGTTGTCATTCTTACATAGAGCCCTTTTAAGTGTGAACTGAATTTCGGACTCTTAACTGCATATTAATTGGAATGAAATGAAAATGTAATAATTTATTTTAAATGCAATCAGCTTAAATGCATTTGTTTTAAGTTGGACTGAATTCTTATGTAGAGTAAGTGTAAGAAGTGTACTGCCAAATGTACTGAAAAGCATTTATGGTAAAATAAAATACACCATGTCATTTCTATTGAAACATGTCATGTATTTAAATATATTTGTAATTACACATTTGTAATGATGAAGTTGCAGTATATGTAAAATATATTACATGTACTATTAAATAACACAACAGTTAAAATCTTTACATGTGCTTGACTAAAGATTATTAAATGAAAATTATTTAAAATGTACTTTAAATTAAAACTTTTCATTTTACATTATTACAAATGCACTTTATGTACTTGTAGCAATGCAAAATATTTGATCAGGTGAAATGTTTTAAGGTTAAAGGGGATCTTTTATGCCCTCTTTCAAAGTCTTGATTTTTTTTTTTTTTTTTGGCTACTAGAAAGGGTTTTCATGCTGGAACTTTCAAAAGAACACATTATTTTTGACATGTCACATTGTTGCAGCACCTCTCTTCCCAGTCTGTCAGTAACACTCTGTTTAGTTCCGGTCTCTGTAAAGCCACTCCTTCCTAAAAGCACAATGTGCTCTGATTGGTCAACTGGACCAAAGTGTTGTGATTGGTGAACCGCATCGAGCATGTTTGGGAACTGTCACGCCCCTTACCATAAGCACAAGTTTCAGCACACTTTCAATGCAACTCAACCAGGCCTCACCCCTTTATTTTACATATGCCCTGGGCATGAATTATTTGCATGAGGAGTATTGTGACACAAGACTACAATCAGGCCGTTTCAGTGAGTTCAGAAACAGTGCTTACTGATATAGAGAATAACTCCCTTTGGAGTGGAATTTGTGCTTTGTAACTTTGCAGACTTTTTTTTTTTAATGCTCAAACAGCAAAATTACACACTAAAGAAGCTGAAAATGTATAACAAGCATAACAGGACCCCTTTAAATGACAGTGGTTAATAATATTCTTCCCTGCTCATGCTGCCTTGATTAGCAAAATGGTGGAGAAAGCTATTAAGTTTTATTAAAAAAAAAAAAAAAAACAGGAACAGTTATTAATAAACTACATTAAATTAATTTTTAAGCCATGCACACTCAAGTAATTATAAGGTATAAACATAAGGGGACTACAGGGATGATTCGACCACCTCAAAGAATGATGAGTGTAAGATAAAAAAAAAAAAAATTGAGGTGGGAAATGAAGGCAAGTGAAAAGGTGATGAGACAGGAAGAGAACAAACAAAAGGGAAGAAGAGAGAAGAATCAAGGAGAAGGGGAATAAGAGGAGGCGTTTGAATGACACTGACCGACTGGTTTTCAGCATAGCAGACGCCGCGGATGAGCAAGTTGACGAGCTGTGAACGCAGGATGAGTCCGTGAAAGGTGAGCGGGCGGAACCTCTCCTCCATGGTCCACTCCTCACTGGGCGACTGGTCCGGGTAAAGGTTTGGGTACGGCACATACCTGTCAACATCAACAAAAGGGCTCATGTGGGAAAATAGATTTATCTTTTCATTTTAAATAAAAGGCACAATACTGTTGCAACTCCTCCCCAGTGCACCGACATCATTTATTGAAAATAATGTGACATTGAAAAATGTCAGCATGTTAACATATGATCTCTTATTTTCAATATTCAGCTAACGAATATACCCCAGATTACATATAGAAGCTTAAAAAGGTACATGAACAAAACGTCAGATTGTTTTGTAAGAAATTTATAAGTGGACTTCTGAGAGCTTTAAATGCTCAAAAGAGGAGTTTGTGTGACAATATACACTGCATACAAACTGTCATACAAATTCATCTTGCCTCAATGCTCAGTGTTCTCATAATATAGATGCTTTTCAACCGGAACAGGGTGATAATAGTTATGGAGGTAAAAGGTCAAAGTTCATCTAACTGACCTCCTCTCCAGCATCTGCTGAAGCATGTCCTGCCCTTCCTCCGCTGGCTCCACAACAACCTGCTCATCACACACATTGCGTAGCTCACTTGACGGGTATGATTTCATTGACTGACACCTCCGTCTCTGCTCCCCCGCACGCGTCAACACGCTGGTTTTCTGAAGGAGCGGAAACGTCAAGAGTGAAACGTGTTTTTGTTGGACATAGAAACAAAAAGAATTAGGAATCATAAACTAACACACTTTACATAGAAACAAAAAGAAATAGGAATCATAAACTACCACACTTTACAACTTTAAAATTTAACTAATGTTATTTATAATTTTATATACTGTAGGACTTTGTCTACCCATCGGAATTAAGTTTTGAAAGTAGAGAGTGGATACATTATTTTAGAAGGGGATAAAGTTATAACATTAATGAGAGAGTATAAAAAACAACCTTTTTTCCTTAGAATAACATAGTAACGACAGTAATGAATTGAGCACAATCACATTTATTTAGTTTAGAACACATTTTGTAGTCATGGTCTGAGTCATAGCATGCAAATTTCACAGAAAGAGGAACAAGGGAAAGATTCTAGCAAAGCTGTTGATATTTTTTAAAAATCTTTTCAAAAGTTTCCAATTTACAAACTAGATTTTTCTTTTTCTTTTACGTTTTCTGAAGAAAACAAGAGGTTGCTTGCTTACAGTTTTTCCTCAGTCGCTTTGGTACATTTCTCAGATCACAAAATAATTGTTTTTAAAAACTGCTTGTTCAAACTCCACATCATGTAGTCAGTTGTACACAACATCAAATGCAATTTCTCATTCTTTTGAACAAATTGTAATGGATTATGTACAACTGTCTGCTGTTTCCTGCTTCAATTACTCATGCCATGTTGATCAAAATATATTATACTGGTTCTCTGTTGTATAGTCTTTAAAATAGTCATTTATTTATTTCGTTAGTTAGTTAGTAAATATGTCCTGAATTGATGAATTGCTCTCAAGTGAATTCTGATTTTTTCCCTTAGTGCTGTAAAATGGTTATGTATTTTTCTCGTTTCTCTATTTTTCTCTGCATCGCAATGACATTGTGCTGTAATTTGTTGACAGACCAACAGTAAAGTGAAATGTGAAACCTGTCCAGTTTCTTGCAATCAATATTCCACATACAGCAATGTGTACATTTTGCATTGCTGAAATTAATATATGCAATGCTATACAAAATGCAGCCTTGTACATTTTCAATCACTGTCATCAAAAGCATAGCCATAGTTTACATCAGGAAATACTGAAGGAGTACACTGTTATATTGACAACATGGCTAAGCATTCTTGTTTGTGAACAGTGACCCAGGGACTTATCACTTTGATGGCACTGATATGTTTATTGACATAAATATTTACTTTTGAGAGATGAACTAAGGATTTTAAGAAAGATACAGGCTTTTTGCAGGTAATTCATTGTGTTTGTATGAATTGTTTTGAGAAATGCACTTACTGGTTTGCAAATGTTAAGGATGTTTTAAGAAATGTGCCCAAGCAACCGAGAAAAACTATTAGTTCAAGTCAAAAGAATCACCCCATAGTCTCTATGATAATCTGATCCTTAATTATGGCTCAGAACCTTCCTTCAGTATAGTCCGTTTTATCATCCGCCAGGCAAAAATCACAAGTCGAATCACTCAGAAGAAATACTATGCCTCTCCTCTAAAAAGTACATGATCTGAGTATCAAATAAAGCTAATTTCTGTGCTACTGAGCGAGTAGAACAGTAGACCATTTGCACCATCTTGTGGTCAAAACGCTGGTATAATTGGTGTGATGTTGTACCTTGAATTTGATATTGTTGCTTATGAGGATATTTCCTTTCATAAACTCCTTCTCATTATCTCTGTTCTCTGTGACGACAGGGAAGGCGTGATAGACTGTGGTCCTCAGGATGCTGACCAGAGATTGAATACGGGTGTGAGGATACACATATGTCAGGTTGGGCTCCATGATGTCACTGGCTGTCAATCTAACAGGAAGATGGAGAGACATTAAAACAAATCATTCATACATGCATGCATGCATTCATTAATGGACTAATGAATTTTGAGAGACAAAATAAGGATCTGAATGAAAATTTGAGAGATTCTAAGAACTAATGATTTTAAGCAATGAATGAACGAACGAATGAACATTTGAAAAATTAACTAAGGATTTAAATTAATTGTGATTGTGAATTATTTGACAAATAATACTATGAAATGCAGAGATTTTAAAGTGTATCTTAAAAGTCCAAATACTTGTGGGAGCCTTGGTAAGTCACACTAAAAACCATTGTGACACTTGTAATACAAAAGTCTCACTTGTCCATCTCGACTTCTGTTTCCCATTCCAGCAGCGGGACTCCTTTCAGGTGAATGTGAACATCATATATTCCCTTATTAAAGAAATCTCCTGTCCATTTGGCCACCTGAGACAAATAATGGCAGTTAGAAGTGTAAATTTAATTAAAGAGAAGAATGGAGACATTATTTGTAGATTTGTTTTTTTCACTGTTTTTTTATTGTATTAAATTCTAATTATACTCTACTGGGAAGACATTCATAAAGGGTGTAGTCTGATAGTTGAAAAGTCAACTTCACAACTGTCCAAAATAATTGTATTTATTATCACATAAACATCCAGGTTGATGATTTTCTATAAAACATAAAAACAGCAAATTCAGATATCAGTTATAATGATTTGTTTTCCTACCATTAGTGTTATCATAATAGGAAGTCCGTAGGTGATCTCATTGGTCGATTCAATTAAGATGACAGTCAGGCTGATGGTCATTCTAACCACACCTCCTAGGAAAGCAGCTGCTCCAATCAAGGCAAAGGTTCCCGAATAGATTTGCATGTGGAAGTTACTGCAATTACACACATTGAAACAACATTTTACATTCATGCCAAAAAAAATGTTTTAAATACATGTGTCCTGTTCCAAAAGGTGACTTTTGTAGTTCTTAAGGCATTATACACAGGAATAAATCTCACATTTTGAGGATATTGGCCACCAAGCGTCCAAGTGAAGCTCCACAGAGAAGAGACGGGACAAACAGACCACTGGGGACGGACACACCATATGTCCAACAGCTCAGAAAAAAATACAGCACAAAGAACAGCGAGAGGGTGACCGGACTAAAGGTAGCTGTGAACAAAACCAGACCAAGCAGGTAGAAAGAGAGGCAGAGGGGGTTAGAAAATAGAGCGGTACAGTCAAACTTCAACTTGAATTCTACAGAGCATAACATACAGGTGAGGGCTAGATGTTTAATTACATTTTGGATTCTGACAATTATGAAAACAAGATAAAACGATTATTGTGCCACATTCTGTTTCACAATGAATCTCTCAGTTATTTTTTCTTTACAGCAGTGTGATTTCACCCTTGTTAAGGGAACATGGGACTCATGAACAACCATCACAAAACAAAAAAACAGTCATAGATAATCAAGGTAAGAATAAATGGTTCCTAAAGTACGGGGCCATTTTTAATTGTATTTATCATATCATATCATGTCATATCATGTCATATATTATATTATATATACACACACATACAGCTATGGAAAAATTAAGAGACCACTCCAAGTTCAGAAATCAATGTTAAGTGGTCTCTTAAACAAAATAAGAAAAATTGTGACATCTTCATCCTGTTCAAAAGTTTTCACCCCCCGACTCTTAATGCATTGTGTTTCCTTCTGGAGCATCAGTGAATGTTTGAACCTTTTGTAATAGCTGTGTTTGAGTCCTTCAGTTGTCCTCAGTATGAAAACACAGATCTCAAAATCCTACAGTCACTGCTGGAAAGGGTTCAAATATGCAAAAATGCTTGAAAACTGATGAATCTGCAGGAGCTGGAGGATTTTTCTGAAGAACAGAGCTCAGTTTAACTGCTCAGGACAAACAAGAGACTCATGAACAACCATCACAAAACAAAAAAACAGTCGTGGATCATCAGGTAACGCCACAATATTGAGAATCAATGGTTCACATATTTATGAATGGGGTTATTTTAATAAATTCAGCTATTGTTTGGGACCAAATGCAAACATCTTTTATGTAAAATATCTTACTCAGGACAGTACTAAACAAAAAATAACATGCATTTTTTATTATCCCTCTTATTTTATTAAAATAATTCTCATTTTCACAGATTCTGCAAGGGGTTCACATACTTTTTCATGCCACTTTGTGTGTGTGTGTGTGTATATATTATATTATATAATATTATAATATTATAAATTATTACACACACACACACACACACTTGCACAGGGGCATTAAATGTATCAAAAGTGACAGTAAAGACATTTATAACATTAAAAAAAAGTTTCTTTTGAACTTTCTATTCAAATAATTCGGAAAATTGAGCAGCAAACAAACTAGCATATTAGAATGATTTTGAGAAAATCATGTGACACTGAAGACTGGGGTAATGGCTGCTGAAAATTCACAGGAGTATATGACATATGAAAATATACTAAAATAGAAAACAGTTCTTTGAATTGTAATAATATAATAATAATTTTGCTGTATTTTTATCAAATAAATGTAACCTTGGTGAACAAAAGAGTCTTATATAACATTTGTTTTAAAAAACGAAACCAACATAATTATTCCAAACTTTTGACCTGTAGTGTATTATTTATTGTTTTTAAGTCATGGAGTAATCGTGATCTTAACATTCAATTAAAAAAAAAAAAAAAAAAAAAAAAAATTTCCATCATTGAGCAGTCCTAAAACAGGTTGAGGTGGAGTAAATGACAGACATTTTATATTTTGGGTAAAGGTCTTTAAGGCTTAAAAATCTATTTGTTAAAAATTTCTGAAAAGCCTTTGGAAAACAGTTTGCTAGGAAAAAAAAGTGGTGGCACATTCAAAATAGCAAAATATGCTGTGAATGAACAAAATCTGCTCATAAACAGTATATTGCTGCATGTAACTTTCTTACCATTCTGGTGGAAAAGCTGGTGGATTGCCACCTCTTGAGGGTTGAAGAACAGAGTCGCCATGTCATTATATGTGTTGTTGTAGCAGAAGAATCGCCGTATGGTTGAGTTCACCTCCTCATTTACAGATCCCTACAAAACACAAACCATTACTGTACCGACTGATTCAGTCTGCACACGAAAAAGGACAGCTTTCTAGAAATTAGAAGTTATAATCTGAAGTGTGGACCTGGAATGTGTTTCCCAAATGCACTGTTAGCCAACTATGGTTGCAAGTTCCATCATTACCAACATAGTTCAACAATTTGGAGTTTCCTGAAACCATACTTCCAACGAACATTCGCAAACAGTGTCACAAGCTTGCGTGGTTGGAACTACTGCTCTTGAGCTGTGGTTAGAAGCATAGTTTCTTGTTAAAATGACATGTGGACTTAAATAGATTATGCTCTTGGGCACAATAAGCAAACTAACATTCAGTACATTCTAGATCTTTCATCCCATTTAAATATATACACATGTGAATCTATATAGTTTAGTGTGTCAACTAGTAGCGCCGTTTTTGAGGAGTGTGTATATGCATAAATGCCCAGGAAATAAAAGAACTGGTTACACTTTATATTAGGTGTCTTAGTAAAAAAAAAGAAAAAGAAAAAAATGTTTGGTACAATGTACTTATAATGTTCTTATTATATTGCAAAACACACACTGAGGAGGGATATGGGTAGGTTTAGGTTTTTTGGTGGTGTGGTTAGGTTTCAGGGTAGGTTGTAAGGGTGTAAGGTGTAAGGGAAGGGTCAATGGTGTAATTATAAATTTAATCAGAGAAATTAAATTAAAGATGTAATTACATGAAGGGATTTTTAAATATTAGTACAATATAAAAAAACGGTATATACTAGGGGTGTGATTATACACTTAGCTCACGAGACAATACATGATATTGGGTTCATGAGAACGAGACAAGGCGATATTTTTAAGAAACACTATATGAAATCTGCAAGGACAAAATATGACTGGAAAAAAAGTGTCTTATTTGAATGAAAGTCACAAAATGCAAAAGAATGCATGTGCATTTAACCTATTATTTAACTAATTTAGGGCTGTCACCAGCCATGGGGAGCATTGGGACTTTCCCGGTGGGCCAATCGCTGAAGCGAGGGAGACCTTCCCCATATTACATTTTTAAATTACAGCACATGCAAAATTGCAAAAAGCAAATATTCCAAAAGTGTGACAAAGTGGCGCTACCCGATGCATCTGTTCCATGGTAAATTGGTAAATGCAAATACCCACAATTACAGACTTATATGTTTTTTATAGTTTCTACATGTTTAAGGTATTTTTTATCACAAATTCCATAGTTTATTATTACTTTATTTAATTTGAAAAAACATACAACCATGGTAAGGACTAGTCTACAGTTAAACTCTGGATTCTATGCAAGAACTATTGTAAATTTCATTAGGGCAACTAAAAAGGATAATTTAACAAAATAACTTTAAAGCCTGGATCCTATGAATTAAGTCAAGTCAAGTCACCTTTATTTATATAGTGCTTTTTACAATGCAGATTGTATCAAAGCAGCTTTACATTGATAACTGGTACATAATTTTTGCTGCACAGCAGCTCTTCAAGAATAGTGTCAATGCAGGCAGATCAAAGCACTGTTGAATAAATGTCAAGAATACTGTTGAATATCAAATGTCAAGTCAAATGTCAAGTGTCCCCAACTAAGCAAGCCAAAGGCGACAACGGCAAGGAACCCAAACTCCAACAGGTGACATCAGGTGGCAGACAAGTGGCAAATAGATGTTAAAATGGAAAAAAAAAAACCTTGGGAGAAACCAGGCTTAGTCGGGGGGCCAGTTCTCCTCTGGCGAACAGTGCTTTGTTACGAATCAGGTTGCTATCATAAATCTGAATTAAGGACAAAGCTTTCTTTTTAAATATGTTTAGTTCTAATGAATTTTAATTGAAGTAATGTTAATTCAATAAGAGCCCAATTAAAGATAATTATCATAAATTAATTATCTTTTTTTAATTAATTAATTATCTTTTTTATTAATTATCTGTCTTATATAAATTAGGTGTTAACCATTTACAAATGGTATAGATCTTAAAGGGATAGTTTACCCAAAGGTGAAAATTGTCATCATTTACTCATCATCATGTCATTCCAAACCTGTTTGAATTTCTTTCTTCTGTGGAACATAAAAGAAGATAATTTGAGAAATGTCTTTTTCCCCCTCACTGTCCATTCAGTAGAATTCAAGGGTAACCAAAATGGTTTGGTTACAACATTCTTCAAAATATCTTCTTTTGTGTTACACAGAAGAGAGAAAGTCATACTGCTTTGGAATGACATGAGGGAGAGTAAATGATGACAGAATGTAATAGCAGTAAATTAGTAACACTTTACAATAAGGTTCATTAGTTAACATGAACTAATAATGAACTGCACTTATACAGCATTTATTAATCTTTGTTAATTTCAACATTACTTAATGCACTGTGAACTAACATGAACAAACAATGAACAAATGCATTAACTAACGTTAACAAAGCTTAGTAAATACAGTAACAAACGTATTGCTCATGGTTAGTTCACGTTAGTGAATACATTTTACTAATGTTTAACTAATGAACCTTACTGTAAAGTGTTACCAGTAAATTTACTTTACTGCATCCTAGCTCAAAATCAGTGTTTTCCTGTCAAGTGTATTTCTAGGTGACAAAATGCATTATTAAGTTTGTTAAATGCATTTGCAGTGTATTCAATTATATCCATCATAATATGTTTGTCCTGTATTGTTTATTCATTTATTTACTCCAAAACCAAAAACTCCAGCAAAAAATTCACTCATGGACTGGATGCGCTGTATTTGTCTAGGGCTACGTTTTAGCCCCAGTCCAGCCCTGGCTGTCACTACTTGATTACAAAAATAATCGTTTATTTTTACAATTAATTGAGCAATCTGAATTTATTTTATTATTTTTTTTGTGGTGAAAAAAATATACCTAAGTGAATACCCTTTAAAATGACTTAAATTACATATGTAGTAACAATGAGGCAATAATAATTGGTTTACATAAAGTACATAAAGCAAGTAATTTTATGGTTTTATTGAACAAATATTCATAATATAATAAATACATTATACATCATATTATATATGTATTATAACAAATGCCAGCAGAGGGTTCTGGTTATTATTGTTGCTACACTTTAGCATGAATAAATCCTTGTTTAATATTGGCCAAAACAACATTTAATTTAAGTGTCCATTTAATCTGTAAAATTTGGCCACATCTTTGACCACAAAAGCAATGCTACAGCCACTATAATTTCTTGAACAAGAATGTGTGGACATCAAAACATGCAAACTCAGAGCGAGGGTTTAAACTTATTTTATAATTGCGATAAACAACAGTTTGCAAATTCAGAAACATACTGATGTATTCTCCTGTGTTAGTGTAGTTTTATAAATGAATAACTATGCTATATTGTGATTTTTAAATTGTTTTAATACATCGTGTAGCCTTAGAAAATGATCTAATAATGGGGCTCATGGGTTTTTATCCATGGAATAACACCACTTCTGGTATTTAATTTAACTCTAATTTAATTAAGAAATCGTTACAGCCCTACACTATTCATCGTCTAATGAATGTCACTTCAGTTCTACTTTCTGAGTGTTAATTATCATATGCAGTAAAAAACAGAACAATTGAATGCAAGCACTGTAAAAGGTTTTGCCACAAACTCAACTCAGTCATGCTTATACAAGACAGCTTTTCACCTCCATGAGAAAAAATGTCAGGTTTTAATATCAAGAGATCTTGTCACACCCCTAGTATATACGCGATAAGTGCATTGCATAAAATTATTAATTTAAATGTTATTATTACATAGTAGTTAAAGACAATTAATATAAAGTGGGACCAAAGAAGCTAAGAAAAAAATAGATTAGAATTAGAAGAGAGAATGAAAGAAATGATGTTAAAAGAGAGATAGGAAGCTGGTCCCAGACTGACCTGTGTTGATGTGTTGTTATTTGTGGTGGAGACTAAATCTCGGCACTCCCCCAGAGTCACTGAAGCCATGAAGATCACTAATGAAGTCACCATACACACCAACAGACTCTCCAACACCCTGCCAATAAAAGAAATATAAAATATTGCCATATGAACAAGTCAGAAAGCTACTCTCTTCATATCTGGGTAGTTAAATTTTAAAAGTTGTTATGAATAGTTTCATTCAATATTAAATCCATATAATTGAGATATGTCTCAGGCACCTGACGAATCTTGCTTTGGGATGAACGTTTCTCATGCGGTATTTTGCGAGCCGTTTGTTGATGCAGTTGAACAGCGCGCCGAGCAGACCTCCTGCCACCCCCATTAATACAAAAAATGCCAAATCTACTGCCGTCCACAAATGACATGACTTATCTCCATCTGTGCACTGCAGATAGCAAAGAAAAACAAATAAGGCAAAACCACAAACCTGCTTCAGTTTGTTTTTCATTAATTAATTGATCTTTTTTTTTTTTTTTTAAGTCAACAGGAAACTGCATTTCGCAAGTGATCAGGATGTGGAAGCATAAGGTTAAATTCACCCTCAAGAGCATCTTAGCTAGCATTTATGACAGTAACAATAAATTACTGCATTAACTATTATTTATTTATCTTTTAATTTAAAAAAAGCTGCATTACCTACAATGTTAGGCTAAATCAAAAAGCATTCTGGCTTTGTTTGAAAAGGATATTACAATTTGATAAAATATTATAACAACTACATGTTTTTTTTAAGAATACTGTGCACAAATAATTAATTTTTCACAGTGAGAATGTGCATTAACCCTTAAATCTATACCTCGGTTAGACATCAACCTTCTTAGTATTCCTCAATCTATTTATTCTTAACAATATAACAAGAAAAAATACAAAAGAATATCTATTTTCAAATTCATTTTTTGTAAAAACAAAAACAAAAATTATTTTATTTTTGGCAACTGTTATTAAAATTTTAGTAGAGTTTTATGTTACTGTGGCAGTAAGAAATACATCCCTGTTAGATGGATTTCTTAGATCCGGGTCGCTAAAGACCTGAATGTGTAATAATGATTGGTGAAACATTCATGCATTTAAGGATTAAGAAAGTAATAGGCCAATTAAATATTTAAATGTAGAGGAGGACATGAAAGAATTTGGTTAATTTAAAATGTGTCATGTTACTACCATATTATCACCTAATTTACATCAGCACAATAAAAATGCATATAATAAAAGGAATATAATGTTTTCATTCTGTAGTTCTTCACCTTAAACTCTCCAAAGTTGAGCAGGCCAGGGAGCTGGAATGATCCCCATTTATTGAAGTTGATCCCAGAACGAAAGAAGTTGAGTGTGAAAGTGGCAGACATGGAGCAGAACAACTAAAAGACAGAAAAGAGACAGAGAGATAGGGAATTATAGTGGATGAAGGTTAAGTAGCAATTTCTGAGCACACACCAAAACCTAAACAAACAAAAAACAACAAACATCAACATACCACTTTCCATGTGAGAGCCTGGTTCCAGAAGGATGACCCTTCCTCTAGACTAAAGAGTGTGCCCCCTATGGGTGCCCCGAAGGCAGCTGCAACTCCGGCCGCTGCACCCGCTGAGACAAAATCCCTTTTGTCCCTGAACACAACATAAAATAAATCACTGAGAAATCAATATTTCCCCATTCACTTGATTAATACAAATGTTACAGCAGTGCACATTTTTCTAAAGATGAATAAATGATTTTTAAAATAATCTTAATCGTACAATAATAATATTCTAAATATTCATCTTTTATTAAAATGAAATAACCTGTAACATCTTGATCTGCCTGACAAAAGCTACACATGCTATTGGATCATGTTAATCAATAAACAATTTCTTTGAACAAGCTTTAAGCATTTACATTTCCCATTTTTGATCCGAACAATTATCAATGGATATAATGTTCGGTACTGCATTTTTTTCACATGGAAATATACCACATTACAGAGGTAAAGGGTTGCAGAAAGTGGAGGTAAACGCTGTTTTACATTCATTTTACACTATGATATTGGGCACTATTTTAATGATCTAAGTGCATGGTCTAAAGCGCAAGGTACACGTGCACTTAGGATGTGTCCGAATCCACTTTTGCTAGTTGAATGATGGGCACACCAGGCGCATGGTCTAAAAGGGTCGTCCCTATTCTCTTAATGATTCATGGGTGTGTTTTGGGTGTAACATGAAATAAACCAATTAGTCTCATCTCCCATTCTCTTTAAAAGCCAGTTGCGCTCATGCCATGGCAGCGCAAATTTGCTATTCACATGGCGGAATTTGCAAGCAGAAAAACTGAACTCTTCTCTAGCGAGGAAACGGATCTGCTCGTGGGCAAGGTTAATGCGCGCGAGCAGACCATCTACGGGACAAGCCGGATTCCACCAAAGCATTTTTATCTTTATGCACACCATAATAATCTTTTAATATTTGGCTTGTTTGTGTGCTGCTGTGCATCTGTGTGTGTTTAATAAGCAGAGTGTATGCATGTTGTGCACCCACATATAGGCGTATATTACTAACGCGCTCTTTAAATAACAAAACAAATATTGTGCCATTGACTTTAGACCAGGTTTCAGTTGGTCAATGGAGCATTCTGTTTCAGTTGCCTCAAAATAGCAAAGCACCAACAATGCGCCTGAACACACCTAATTTTCAGACCAGCACACCCATGGACGCACAAATGGGCGCAAATGCTATTTGCTATTTAAACAATGCAGCTCAGGACATGAAAATGATAACTGCGTCGGGCTGAAACTAGCAAAAAACACTTGCATCGCGGCTAGCATTGGGCCGGGTGTATGATAGAGCCCTTAGTATTTGGTGTGATATATTGCTCACCTGTCACTGCGGAAATAGGGGAAGTGAAAAAGGATCTTCTTGAAGGTGATGCTCTGAAACTAACCAGACATACAAACATGCATTCAAAAGATTTATCTATGACTGTGACAGGAAAGATAAAGCATAAATTACATACCAAGTAACATTCAGAGCACAAAACATTCATTAACCATCTAAAGCAGAGGTCCTGGAGGGCTGCTGTCCTGCAAAGTTTAGCTCCAACCCCAATTAATCACACCTGAACCAGCTAATCAAGGTCTTGCTGGGCATAGGGCTGGGCGATATATCGCATGCAATTGTCACGCGCATTTTCGTCAGTAAAGCCGGTTCCCTGATTACCGCTAAATCGCCATCACCTGCTTTCAAATGGAGCGGCATTTAATAAACAGAGCCGTAGTTCACTGATAAGCCACGCAATATCGCGTTCATTATCGAAGGCGATTCATCTGCGATATGAACGCGATATTGCGTGGCTTATCAGTGATCTACGGCTCTGTCTATTAAATGCCGCTCCATTTGAAAGCAGGTGATGGTGATTTAGCGGTAATCAGGGAACCGGCTTTACTGACGAAATGCGCGTGACAATCGCATGCGATATATCGCCCAGCCCTAGCTGGGCATACAAGAAACTTTCAAGCAGGTGTGTTGGAGCTGTTTGGAACTAAACTCTGCAGGACAGCGGCCCTCCAGGACTGAGTTTGGAGACCTCTGATCTAAAGTATTGTCAATCTTAACATCTTTCTATGGCAGAAGGGTTAAAGATTAGTGAAATCAGTATGTGTATTACTCAGCTCACGTAGGAAACCTCAGTATATGGAGGAGTACCTGAGGAAGTCCTGCCCCTACTATCGCTCCACTGTGGATCATTGGTCCCTCTTTACCCACAAACAATCCTGAAACAACAACAACAATACAGTCAGTCTGGAACAACTTTTAAAAGACATATCACTGTCATTGTTCTGCATGGCTCTGAAGAAAACCACATAACTTTTACACATATTAGCGGTATCAGGCCAGTATACAAATATTTTTCTTTAAAATCTGAACCAAAAAGTGCTTTAAGTGGCAGTCACCATTAAAAGTCAAATAGAGCACAGACCCAGGCTTCATTCTAATCACTGTACTACTGATATAGGTTATTTTCCTCATAATTACCTCCAGCAACAGCAAACAGGACCCCAGTGACCTTACAAATGAAGGTCCGCAGCCGCACAATTCCTGGAATCTTTACTCCGTTAAGGTAACTTTTAATTTCTGGGATGCCAGACCCAGCTGCAACAGGCTATATACAGGGA
This sequence comes from Chanodichthys erythropterus, assembly GCF_024489055.1. Lineage (NCBI taxonomy): Eukaryota > Metazoa > Chordata > Actinopteri > Cypriniformes > Xenocyprididae > Chanodichthys > Chanodichthys erythropterus. The sequence goes on along the minus strand of NC_090229.1, from coordinate 32,549,679 downwards.
AAAAATAGATTGATTATATACTCCCCCCACATACAAACTCTACACAATTATTAAATTTGCCTTTTTAATAATAGCATGCAATTTTGATTTTACGTTGACTTTGTTTAACATATATTTAGATGTTCTTACCTCAATGAGCACCAGAACACTGGAGATGAATATGAACATCATATTGAGAGCCAGCAGCTCCAGTAATGAGAGAGCTAAACAGCCATTCTCACTGCATTCCTCCACAGCTAAACAACACGTCAAGGACTCCACTCAGCAAATAGTGCAAAATGACACAAACTAAAATACAAAGCAGCATTGAGCAGAAAAGATACATTGTCCAACCAAGCTGAACTTCAGCTGAGTGAAGAGCCGCACAAAGAAATCCACAAACAGGCCAGTCTGAAAAAAAAGAGAGAAATCATCATTTCTAATAACCATATAAACTGTACAGAGAAGTACATTAAGAATCTTAAGGGTCCCAAAAGACCTCTTTATTGAAATGAATGTATTTTATTTATTTAATTTTGGGGTAAAATATGACCTGGGCACATTTATCAGTTTAAATATATTTGTATGTACTAAATGTTTACAACATAAAATTACAGATAACCAATATTAATATTATTAACAAACTACTTACCACAACAAAGGCATTGGTTCTCATTTTATATTGTAGTTATCATTTTATATTGAATATCTCAGATATTCTATTCCCAGTGACATTTGATTTTGAGCAATTCAAGTATATGCAGAATGTATAGTTCTCTATAAATGTCAAATTCTTTTGTAGAAATATAGTATATTGTATGCTATAAACCTTGATCAAAATTATTAAAGATACATAAACCACCCCAAAACATACCAGTCCTGTTGATACTCCGATCGCAAAGACCAAAATCCACTTTATCGCTTCATACTTTTTGGCTTTCTGTAAGAGAAATTAGATCATGAGCTTGGTAAACAGGGACTTGACATCACTGAATATGATAAATGATGACATAACACATTTTACCTTATTATCCAACCCCTCTAAAACCTCCAAGAATGGCTCATTAATACATCGGTCATAATCCAAACTCTGAAATGTCAAATATGAATAAAGACATTACATGCAGAATTCATACTGTTCAAACACTACAGTTAAAGACAAAAGATCGTGTTTCAATTACTTTATGTACATTAATCACTGACCTCATAGTCTTTTCTTGGCAATATTTCATCATCGTCTTCTCTGGTTTCACCCAGTATTGTCTAACAAGCAAAAGTCAGCAGTAAATTAATAAAATCATGTCAACACAATTATAAAAGAGACCAAATGCTTAAGAAAGTAAACCCCCATTCTGATGGTTTCCTTTGGGTGGTTCTGAGGTTTCCCAGAATGGGATCTCAGTCCTTAAAATGAACAGATGGCCTGTGATGACTCTAAACAATGGAGGGACTCTTTCTGTGCACATTTCTGACATTTCACTCTATTAAACCTAGAATAATGGCTAATGCAAAATATTTCTCTACAATATCAACACTTTCTATTTTTACAACAATAAAGGAACTCATTAACAGTATTATTAAATCATCACAATATCAAGAAATACAAGTTGTGTCTCATAACGTGATTTAGCTGCCTATCTAAACAATGTTTTGGTGATATAACGACCCAATTACACGATGTCCTCCTAGTAACATAGGCTATTATACAAAACTGCTGCACTGGCTAAATATGCCCAATTATGTCGTCTAGATAGGGAGTACACTAGATTCAGAAACAGTTACACTTTCATTTTCAGTGATAATATTGCATATGAATTGAACAACTTGTTAAGTTGTACTGCTCTCAGTAGAATCAGTTTGATTGCTAAACCTATTGTTAGTGTACACTTGATTTACATGATGCTGTTTACAGTGAATTTGGGTGGAGAATAACAGATACAGCATAATTTACCACGTCATAAAACACGCGCATTTCCTTCAACAAGGCGCTTTGCGTTAGGAAACAGATAATACACATATATTAACTCATACCAGCTCCTCTGGTGTTCTTGTTTCGCCTTCATTGCAGCAGCACTGACAACACAAACATCCTCCACAGCACGCCATCTTCAGCAACACACCGCTACTAGAGCGCACCGCATCACATGACCATCACACGAGAGTTGAAGTATTCAAGCGCGCACCAGCTGCGCAGATTTAACGCAGACAAGCTGTTTTTTTTTTTTCAAGCACGCACCAGCTGCGCAGATTTAACGCAGACAAGCTGTTTTTTTTTTCAAGCACGCACCAGTTACACATGTGTAACGTTCTAAGTCCGACACCGGGGACACAAGCTCATAATTGGTCAGAACCGGTTAATATTCATTACAAATATTTCAAGAAAAATAAACAAAAAGACGTCAAAGAATAAAGAACAGATTGGATAAATAGGTTTACTTTTCTTTTCTCAGTGTGAACATGTGCGTATCTGCCTGCACATACACATATAGCTCATTTAATTATTAATAAGTACATGTGGTGTGTTTACATCATAAGCGATAACAGACCCTGCAGCCAATGGAACGATCGTTTGGACTGAAATGGGCGTGGCTTGTGTGAAACGGGTGTGGCCTACCATAACACCACCCTCTTTGTCTTCCATGCTGTCCGCACACGCTGTTTAGCCAGAGCACGGGTACAAGCGCCGCCCTGGATCTGTACTATCCTCTCATAACTCATAGGGGATCGGGAAAAGTTTGAAGGTAATGAAGCAAAGACTCCTTTAAATGATTAGAGACTCTGCATGACTCGCTTTCGGCTATTTAAAGGGTGCAGTCGCGCGGACCCGCGTGTCCCAGTCTAGACCCTCTCGCACAATGGACAGTATCAAATGATGCACAAATAATTTCTAAAATAAGTTATCATGTCATATAAAAAGCTGTTTGTTGCTTGCATTGATTGCTTTGCCTTAAATCATGCCTTTAAAAGCAACGTTTTAAATGAACGTTTCTTCCTTATAAGTCAAATGAGAATCGTTATAGACTGTCTTAATGCATTTAGCTATTAGGATCATCATCATGGACATGATATTGACTTTTATGCAAAAACATTGGAGTGATTGTAACAGCGGCTGGGGGATAATTGTAACACATATCACCTTCATTTGCTACGAAGTATTTTAGCTGTCAGTTATACATGTTTGAGTAGTAAACTTTAAATCAAATGTTTACATTATAATTGCAATGTGCTTTTTATCTACTCAACTACATATGTAACTGAAATACTGATACATAATTTTACACAATTTAAATATTAATATGTCATGTGCGCACTTGCACAGTATAAGATACTGTATATCCCACAATACAGTGGGCCTGACTTTCCAGTTGCACTGTGACAAATGGTCACAGTTTAATATTAATTCATTACATATGCAGTTTTTTTTACATACCTCTCTCTGGACTCACGATCATAGTGCAAGACTTTTTTTTTACATAAAACCTAATTAAAAATATATTTAAAATTTTTATTTGCAGGATGATGTATAATATTGTTTAAACATTTTTTTTTTAAATAAGATTATGAATACCGTATAACTTACTATTTTTTTATAATTAGCAGAATACAGTGATTTTGTGCAGTATTAAGTGATAAGCTAGTATTCCATTCTGAACATAGGCAGCATCATCAATGTAGTTTGTTTGCTAGTCTCCCATACAGACGAGTTTAGAGACGTTAAAAAAGTCAACCTAGCTCGAAGTGATCATGTTATCTGTTTTGTTGGGCTGACTTTCTACACATGGTACAGGAAACATGGTGAACCAAAGAGCTGACATAGGTTGGCAGTCCTCTAAGAGCGACTCTAGCGGGGCCAGTAACAGTGGAGAGAGCTCCAAAGAGAGCTCCAGGTGCTCGACCCCTGTACTGGATGCCGACCGCACTGACCGGCTGCGGGACAAGATGAAACGGCGAATCGAATCTGGGGACCACTGGTTCTCTCTAGAGTTCTTCCCACCTCGTACAACATCTGGAGCAGTCAATCTTATCTCTAGGTAGGAAAGCAAAACATTGCTGATTTACTTTTCTTTTATGTTTTTGTAAATTGGTGAATCTCACCACCACCACCAACAACAACAAAACATGTCCAGGTCTTATTTTTTCCAATATACAGGTGCATCTCCATAAATTAGAATGTTGTGGGAAATGTCATATATTTCAGTAATTCAACTCAAATTGTGGAACTCGTGTATGAAATAAATTCAGTGCACACAGACTGAAGTACTTTAAGTCTTTGGTTCTTTTAATTATGATGATTTTGGCTCACATTTAACAAAATCCACCAATTCACTACCTCAATAAATTAGAACACTTCATAAGATCAGTAAAAAAAAAGGATATATTAAACAGAAATCTCAGGCTTCTGAAAAGTATGTTCATTTCTATGCACTCAATACTTGGTTGGGCCTCCTTTTGCATGAATTACTGCATCAATGCGGCGTGCCATGGAGGCAATCAGTCTGTGGCACTGCTCAGGTGTAATGGAAGCCCAGGTTGCTTTGATAGCGGCCTTCAGGTCATCTGCATTGTTGGGTCTGGTGTCTCTCATCTTCCGCTTGACAGTACCCCATAGATTCTCTATGGGGTTCAGGTCTGATGAGTTTGATGGCCAGTCAAGCACAGTAACACCATGGTCATTGAATAGGCTTTTGGTACCATTGGCAGTGTGGACAGGTGCCAAGTCCTGCTGGAAAAGGAAATCAACATCTCCATAAAGCTTGTCAGCAGAAGGAAGCATGAAGTGCTCTAAAATTTCCTGGTAGATGGCTGCGTTGACTGTGGACTTCAGAAAACACAGTGGACCAACAACAGCAGATGACATGGCAGCCAAAATCATCACTCACTGTGGAAACTTCATCACTCTTCCTCCAGACTCTGTGACCTTGATTTTCAAATGAATTGCAAAAGAGGACTTTGGACCATTGAACAGTCCAGTTCTTTTTCTCCTTAGCCCAGGTAAGATGTTTCTGACGTTGTCTTTGGTTCAGAAGTGGCTTGGTACGTGGAATGTGACAGTTGTAGCCCATTTCCTGAAGACGTCTGTGTGTGGTGGCTCTTGATGCACTGACTCCAGCTTCAGTCCACTCCTTTTGAAGCTCTCCTAAGTTCTTAAATCGGCTTAGCCTGACAATCTTCTCAAGCCTGCGGTCATTCCTTTCACTTGTACACATTTTCCTACTACACTTCTTTCTTCCAGTCAACTTTCCATGAATATGCTTTGGCACAGCACTTTGCGAACAGCCAGCTCTTTCAGCAGTGACCCTCTGTGACTTACCCTCATTGTAGAGGGTCTTGATGATCATCTTCTGGATAACTGTCAAGTCAGCAGACTTCCCCATGACTGCTGTTGGGATTACTGACCTAAACCCAGTATTTATACCCTGAGAAAGGTAATTTAATAGAATTTTAAATTAAATATTCTAATAATTTGAGATACTGATTTTTTAATTTTTTAATTTATTTTATTGTGATGAGCAGCAAGCTGTAATCATCAAAATGAAAACAAAAAAGTCTGGAAATATTTAACTTTGTCTAATAAATCTAGAATATATTTAAGTTTTACTTTTTGAATTAAATTACAGAAAAAAAAACTTTTTCATGATATTCTAATTTATTGAGATGCACCTGTATATTGTGACATATTTGAAAATCCATCCTATTTTCCTTCCAAATTCTTATTGCCTTAAAGGGTTAGTTCACCCAAAAATGAAAGTTCTTTCATTAATTACTTACCTTCATGTCGTTCCACACCCGTAAGACCTTCGTTTATCTTCGGAACACAAATCAAGATATTTTTGATAAAATCCGATGGCTCAGTGAGTTCTCCATTGACAGCAAGATAGTTAACACTTTAAACGCCCAAAAAGGTACTAAAGACATATTTAAAACAGCCCATGTGACTACAGTGGTTCAACCTTAATGTTATGAAGCGACGAGAATACTTTTTGCGTTCCAAAAAACATAATAACATCTTTATTCAATAATATCTAGTGATGGGAGATTTCAAAACAACACTTCATGAAGCTTCGAAGATTTACAAATCTTTTGTTTTGAATCAGTGGTTCAGAACATTAATCAAACTGCCAAAGTCATGTTATTTCAGTAAACGAGGCTTCGTTACATCATAAGTGTTTTGAAATGTTTCAAAATGTCAATGGTTCACGTGACTTTGGCAGTTTGATACATGCTCCGAACCGCTGATTCGAAACAAAAGATTCGTAATATTAAGGTTGAACCACTGTAGTCACATGAACAGTTTTAAATATGTCTTTAGTAGCTTTCTGGGCATTGAAAGAGTTAATTATCTTGCTGTCAATGGAGGCCTCACTGAGCCATCGGATTTTATCAAAAAATATCTTGATTTGTGTTCTAAAAGATGAACGAAGGTTTTACTGGTGTGGAACGACATGAGGGTGAGTAATTAATTACAGAATTTTAATTTTTGGGTGAACTAACCCTTTAATGCAAAAAATAATGGTATTTGTTTTAAAAATATATATTATTTTTGTTCTTTGTGTGTTAGATTTGACCGAATGGGTTCTGGAGGTCCTCTCTTCATTGACATCACTTGGCATCCCGCTGGAGATCCAGGCTCAGATAAAGAAACATCTTCCATGATGATAGCAAGCACAGCAGTCAATTATTGCGGCCTGGAGAGTGTCCTGCATTTGACATGCTGCAATCAGACGAAGGAGAAGATAACAGCCCATTTAAATAAAGCCAAGCGGCTAGGCCTAAAGAATATTATGGCCCTGAGAGGAGGTATGAACACAGACTCATTTGAAATCTGCAAGAGTTACTTATAGGTTCAAACAACACATTTTTACATGCCATTTCCCCCCAAAAAAGTTAGGTTTCAAAACCTAGTAAACCGTCATGATGTCTACACATTCAACTGCCTTCTAAAACAGCATCCTTACTGTTACGGATCCTCATAAGTGACTGACTTGAATCACTTTTGCAGCAGCAGTTTTACTGTAATGTATGTAAGATATTTGGTAACTATGTTTGAACTTCTGAACACTTCAATTCTGAGATTTGGGTATATAGCTTATAATCAACATTTCTCTCTAGTCCATCTGCCATCTTGGATTTTTTTTTCGCTGTGGATGTCTGTGATTCTGAGTTTGCCTTCCCGATGACGGATACATTACATGCAGTATTACTATAGAATTTGGCCAAAATTAGGTGTTTTAGAAAGCAGCATACTTTGGCTACCTAGTTTTTGGAGCAGTCATAATCTCAAGAGCTAACTCAATTTGACCCAAATTGTCTTTTTTTGCAGATCCTATTGGGGAAGATTGGGTGGAGGAAGATGGAGGTTTCAACTATGCTACAGACCTGGTCAAGCACATTCGCTGTGAATTTGATGACTATTTTGATATCTGTGTTGCAGGTGAGCTTTAGAAAGACACACAATTAATGGTGTTTGCTAAGGCAAATTAACATTGTTCATTGATCAAGACATTGGGTCCAGAGCCAGTACGTTTCCAGACGTTCTAGATTTCTGGATCTAGTTGTGTGCATTTGTTCGTTGTGATTTCCACATGGAACTCAATTCACCAGCTCAAACCCCTCACAAATGTAATGACAGGTTACCCCACGGGTCACCCAGAGGCTGAGAGCTATGAAGATGACCTCAGGCACCTGAAGGAGAAGGTTGATGCTGGTGCACACTTCATTGTCACCCAGCTGTTTTTCAGGGCAGAAACCTTTCTTAAATTTGTAAAAGACTGTCGGGCCATTGGCATCACCTGCCCCATTCTCCCAGGAATCTTCCCCATCCAGGTACATGAACACATAAACAAACCAATCACTGCACCTTGATGATGTGGAAGTCGTCCAGTTCTCTTATCAGCCAAATACGGCAGCATAAACCATATGATGTTATACCATTGGAAAAGATCAATTAAGGTCTACTACTAATGCAGCATATCAAATACTATAATAGTTAAGCAGTTATTTTGTAACTTTTCTGTTTAATAATTCCTATAAGTGACTCTTGTTAATAGTTAACTTTTGTTAAGAATAATCTGAAAATAAATGAAAGACATAAAATACAGCTTAATGCAACTAGCAAAGAGTTTAACAACTATTTAATGTCCCTCTAAATAAACTCTAACCCCTGGTTTCACAGACAAGGCTTAAAAGGATAGTTCACCCAAAAATGAAAATTTGATGTTTATCTGCTTACCCCCAGGGCATCCAAGATGTAGGAGACTTTTTTCTTCAGTAGAACACAAATGATGAATTTTAACTCCAACCGTTGCGGTGTGTTAGTCGTATAATGCATTGAAACGGTAACACCATCTATAAGAGTAAAAAAAACACGCACAGACAAATCCAAATTAAACCCTGCGGCTCGTGACGACACATTGATGTCCTAAGAAATGAAACGATCAGTTTGTGCAAGAAACCGAACAGTATTTATATAATTTTTTACCTCTAATACACCACCATGTCCAATTGTGTTCAGCATCTGGTTAGTGAGCTCAAAAAACGCGCTCTGATGAAGGAACTGATCGCTTGCGCTTTGCTTCAATGAGTGCGAGACATCACTTCCATTGTCAGAGCGCGTTCAGACCTCACTAACCGGATGTGCAGGGCAGTTGGACATAGTGGTGTATTAGAGGTAAAAAATTATATACATTTCTCGCACAAACCGATCGTTTCGTGTCTTAGGACATCAATGTGTCGTCAAGAGCCGCAGGGTTAAATTTGGATTTGTCTGTGCGTGGTTTTTTTTTACTCTTATAGATGGTGTTACCGTTTCAATGCATTATACAACTGACAGACGGCAACGGTTGCAGTTAAAAATCATCATTTGTGTTCTACTGAAGAAACAAAGTTACCTACATCTTGGATGCCCTGGGGGTAAGCAGATAAACATCAGATTTTCATTTTTGGGTGAACTATCCCTTTAAGCTAGTCCTAGACTAAAATGATACATTGATATTATGTGAAATTCTCCTGCCCTGGGCCATCAGTGCCCATCCAAAGCGTAAGGAAGACTCATTGTGTCACCAAATTTGATGTCACAATTTTATATTCTATAAAATATTGTGGAGGGTACAACATCTTAGATTTCAGTGTATTTCTCACACAAAACTATCATAAGCCTTCAGACTTTTATTGTGATTTTTGTGCATTCTTAAAAATTGTAATTTCCATTGTTTGCACAGGGGTATCACTCACTCCGTCAGCTGGTCAAACTCTCCAAACTTGAAGTGCCAGAGGAGATCACGCAGGTGATTGAGCCCATTAAAGATAACGATGCCGCCATTCGGAACTATGGCATCCAGCAGGCGGTGGAGATGTGTAAGGTTCTACTGGCCAGTGGAGAGGTCCCGGGCTTGCACTTTTACACGCTCAACAGAGAGGTGGCCACCATGGAAGTGCTCAGACAGCTGGGCTTATGGGCAGAGGATCCACGGTGAGTGGCTTTGAAATGTAACTTGATTCTAAGAAGCTTCTCCTTTTTTCTTTTTTTTTTTTCCCCCTCAAAAAGAAATTTCTATTATAGTATAGAAAATGCTGCTGGCGTTCATGGCTCAGAATCTGAATAAAAATGAGCTTTATATATGTTAATAGTTGTGTGGCGAGACGGTCAGGGGTGCGTTTCCCAAAAGTATCGTTAGCCAACTAACATCGCAAATTCTGTCATTACTTATATAGTTCAACGAATTGGTGCACAGTTCAAACGAACATTCGCAAACGGCATCGCAAACTTGTGTGGTTGGAACGACAGCTCTCGACCTGTAGTTAGAAGCATAGTTTCTTGTTTTTATGACATGTGGACTTAATAAATCATTATCATGAGCAAAATAAGCAAGCTGACATTAAGTACAATGTATATATTTTATTTCGAATATACACAAGTGTGATTTATATATTTTAGTTTGTCAAGAGATTTAAAGCACCGTTTTTGGAGAGTGTGCATGTGCGTACGTGCTCTAGTACGCAAGAGCAAGCATTTGATTGAATCTGGAGAAAAAGCAAAATAACTGAAGAAGTCCTCAGCCATGCCTATAATTTATAGCAAAAAATCAATCATTAATTCGATGTGAAAAGGATTCATTTAAAGAAGTTATTACTCACCATCTGCGTGATGTCAAGTTTGCGACAAAACGGTTTCGGGAAACAGTCATGACTAGCTAGTTGATTTGTTCAACGATGCATCGCACTACGGTAGTGAAGTAGCGAGTTACATCGTTGTATGGGAAACGCACCCCAGAGCGGGTGTGGGGTGTGATACTGGGCTTTGTCAAACCTGCAGTAAAACACATTCAGGTCTTCAGCCAGTTGTTGAACTGCCACAGTGCTGGGGGATGGTGCTTTGTAGCTGGTGATGGCTTTCAGGCCTTTCCACTCTCATGCAGGGTTGTTGGCTAAAAAACAGTTTTTTCATCTCTTTAGAATAGCTTCTCTTAGCAACTCTTATGCTCTCAGGTGAATATGGATTGTGATGGCCCTAAATGCTGTATTGAATTTATATAACAGCAGCAGGTGTAATCAGGGTCCAATTTAATCAAATTCAAGGCCATAAAAAATCTTAAATATCTTAAATGGTAAAAAAAAAAAAAAAGTCTCATATTTCAGGTCTTATATCTGGGGATGGAAAAACAGGAATGGGATTATTAAACTTCAAAGGGCATGATTTAAGTAAATGTGACTGCATGTTCAAAGTAAAAGCAGCACTGTTTCACGTTCTACTGGCTTGCGGTTTTAAAGCAGTTCTCAATCAATAATTATAGCAATCGCTTATGATCTACTGTTGATGAATTATGACAATGTTTACTTTAAGGTGTTAAAGGGATAGTACACTCAAAAGTGAAAATTTGATGTTTATCTGCTTACCCCTTAGGGCATCCAAGATGTAGGTGACTTTGTTTCTTTAGTAGAACACAAATGATGATTTTTAACTCCAACCGTTGCCGTCTGTAAGTCGTATAATGCATGTAAATGGGAACTCCATCTATAAGATTCAAAAAAACACGCACAGACAAATCCAAATTAAACCCTGCGGCTCGTGACGACACATTGATGTCCTAAGACACGAAACGATCAATTTGTGCGAGAAACCGAACAGTATTTATATAATATTTTACCTCTAAAACAACACTATGTCCAGCTGCCTTGCACATTCGGTGTGTGAGGTCTAAATGCACTCTGATGCCGGAAGTGATCACTCACACTCATTGACAAACACGCGAGAGATCACTTCTGTCATCAGAACGAGTTTTCAGACCTTACCAACTGGATGCACAAAGCAGTTGGAGATAGTGGTGTATTAGAGGTAAAAAATTATATAAATACTGTTCGGTTTCTCGCACAAACCGATCGTTTCATGTCTTAGGACATCAATGTGTAGTCACGAGCCGCAGGGTTTATTTTGGATTTGTCTGTGCGCGTTTTTTGACTCTTATAGATGGAGTTCCCATTGCCATGCATTACACGACTGACAGACCGCAACAGTTGGAGTTAAAAATCATCATTTGTGTTCTACTGAAGAAACAAAGTCACCTACATCTTGGATGCCCTGGGGGTAAGCAGATAAACATAAAATTTTCATTTGGGTGAACTATCCCTTTAATATTGTAACTGTTGATTGTTGTAAGACTTCATATTTTATCTCAATCTTTTTGAATGAGTAAAAGTAGTAAACTAAAAGTAGTAAAGAATAGACATTTCAAAATAAGAGTCCTAGTGTATTTTAGTTTGTTTATCATTAAAAGTCCTGCATTATGCATAAAGTCATTTTTTTCCTTATTCTTTTCTTTTAATTTGTGGGGTAAAATATGGACATGTTTCTGACAGTTTTTACGATATCCACCTATTTACATTGATGTTATGTGAAATTTAGGCGACCCCTGCCCTGGGCCATCAGCGCCCATCCAAAGCGTAAGGAAGAAGACGTCAGGCCAATATTCTGGGCTTCCCGACCCAAAAGCTACATCTACAGAACACAGGACTGGGATGATTTCCCCAACGGAAGATGGTACACAAAATGTTTTCTCCCTCTTTTCTGAGCTTTATGTGGCTTGTTCAAGATGTAGAGAACAAAAATGTTAATTAACATGTCCACCATTTCTTCAGGGGTAATTCCTCCTCACCAGCCTTTGGTGAGCTGACAGACTACTACCTATTCTACTTGAAGAGTAAGTCTCCTAAAGAGGCCCTGCTGCAGATGTGGGGTGAGGAACTAATGAGCGAGGAGAGTGTTTATGAAGTCTTTACCAACTACATCACGGGGGATACAAATTGCAATGGACACAAGGTAGAGTGGTACGGCCAGTATCAGTATACAGACATGTAGATATTCTTGTGTGGGCATGACTGATTTGTGAAGGAACACATAGTACACAAAAGCAGAGCACAGCAAGTTCTAAACCAGTCAAGATAGGCAAGAACTTGTTATTAAGGGTGTGTTTATTAATTGGAACGACATTGATTTTTTTTTTTTTTTTGTGGTTGCCGAACAATGTCTCATGAATATAGAATTCAACAGGTGTTTATCAGCAAACATGAATCATCCAATCTGAATTTATAAAATTTATAGATGGAAAATCTGTTTTATAATATTGGTTTTACTGTTTTGAGTCCTTTGTTTAACATAATGTTAAGCAGTGTTTTTTTTTTTACTAACCAGACTTTTTACAGGTTTGTAACATTTAATTCACTAGATAATCAAAAAAAAAGGGCATCTCCATATAGTTACTCAATATATAAACTACTTTTTTGGTTGAATTACCAATGAAAATGGCTGAACTGACAGTTTCCATTATGAAATTTTGATCATTCTGCCCACTCATGTCACTCTTGTCATCAGTTGAGTTATGTATGTGCTGCAAGTTATATATAAATACTACTCCAATTTTGCATGCATGATTGATATCTTTATGCTTTGTGTAGGTCATGTGTCTGCCATGGAACGATGACCCTCTGGCTCCAGAGACCAACCTATTGAAGGATGAGTTGGAGAAGGTGAACCGCAGGGGTGTTCTCACCATTAACTCTCAACCCAACATTAACGGCAAAGCCTCATCCGACCCCATTGTGGGCTGGGGCCCTGCAGGGGGATACGTCTTTCAAAAGGTCAGCAAAACACTATTCAACAGTGTGGAATGTAAAATAAGATGCTTTCAAGAATGAGCAAGCTGCACTTTTCCATACAGTGAAAGGGGAACAGGGACTGGATTTGTTGAGCTCCAAAACAACTACCATAAATCTGTAATCTGTATGACTTGTGTGTTACATTCCAAGTCTTTTGATAGTTCTCTGTGAGGAACAAACTGACATTTAAGTCATTATGCTGAAAATCTTCCCTTCCACACTACAATTTTAAAATCTCATTTGCTTTGAGTTTAATTCAAAAATTAAACCATGTATCATTGCAATCACACTTTTAAGGTTATTGTCGTTAACTAAAACTGAAACCATAAAAAAAAATTGTTACTGGAAATAAAGTAAATGTAAACTGAAGTAAAATAGAATGTATATAAAAAACTTGTTTTATTTTGGTTATTTGCCAAGGTAACTTTTATTGTCATTCATGTGATGTGAAGGAACCAGAGATGATGATGATGTATATGATATCACCACTTGTGCAGTGTACCATGTTTTAATGTGCAGATATTTATTTGGTTCCTTGCACGAAGCTGTCATATGACTTTAAAGTATATTTTTGAATATAGCACACAAAAAATCATATGGACTACTTATTGGACTCTGATAGTCTTTTGTGATTTCTATCAGAAAGAAAGTCGAAAGATTCTCACAATTGCATGTTTTAAAGTCAGAATTGCAAGATATAAACTCACAATATTGGGAAAAAAGTAAGAATTGCGAGTTTATATCTTGCCATTTTGACTTTATTTCTCAGAATTGCAAGTTTATATTCTGCAATTGTGATTTTAAAACACGCAATTGCAAGTTCATAGGCAATTCTGAGAATTGCAAGATGTAAACTCGCAATTCTGAGGAAAAGAAGTCAGAATTGTGAGATTTTTATTTTTTTTAATTCAGTGGTGGAAACAAGCTTTCATAATTATCATTATCCAACACTAAAACCATACAGGTTTTGCTTGTGATACTGTGGGAACTGTGCACTTGGTGATTTGTGGGTTTATTTTTAGAGTTTGTTTTATTTTAGGTGCTTTTGGAATTGGCTGACTTTTTTGGAAATATTTCTTTCAGCATGTTTATTTTTATCTCTTGAAATCAACAGGCATATTTGGAGTTTTTCACATCAAGTGAAAATGTTACTGCACTTTTGCAAGTGCTGAAGAAATATGAACCTCGTGTGAACTACCATATAGTCAACGTTCAGGTAAATCACTTGTACCCCTACATGATCCATATTACATTATGTAATCTCCAATTTTTAATATTGACATTTTGTAGTATTTTCTATTTTTTTTTAGGGTAGGAATATCACAAATGCCCCTGACATGCAGCCCAACGCTGTGACATGGGGAATTTTCCCAGGCAGAGAGATCGTTCAGCCCACCGTGGTGGATCCAGTCAGCTTTATGTACTGGAAGGTGATGATTCATCCACCTAATAACCATCTTTAACACCCTAGAACCACCTTGCAATGCAAATTTCACATTGCTTTTAAACCGATTTGATCCTAAAAAGGTGTTTAAATGGCTTGCTCATCCATGTGTGACACTTCCAAACCCTCATTGACCTCACATTTTCACACTGCCCCAGTTTAGACAACCTTATCACTCTTACAGACACACTCACCATTATTGTCTCCGTGATAAGAGCGATTCTGTGCTATAGTAAAAGATAAAATAGACTAGAAACTGAGCTCAGTTCTGTCTGTTCCCGCAGGACGAGGCTTTCGCACTGTGGATTGAACAATGGGCAAAGCTGTATGAGGACGAATCGCCCTCACGCATGATCATTCAGTACATCCACGACAACTACTTCCTCGTCAATCTTGTGGACAACGACTTCCCACTCGACAGCTGCCTGTGGCAAGTGATTGAAGATATGTTTGTGCTCTTGGACTCTCCTCAAGTAACTCAGGATGAGGGAAGTGAATTGTAGCATCACAGAACTCAAAAAGTCTGCATGCGCTGCTATTTGATCCAGAGACCTCTCAACGCACACACAGAGTACTTTGCAGTAATGACACAGTATTTTAAGTCATTTTCAGAGTTGAATTTGTCATCACAGTCAATATATAGGGAAAAATTATGCCAAATGTAGCACTACACAAGATGATTTGCCTTAATCTTTAAATGGACTTGAGTTGGCTGTTTTGAGTGTCATTTTCTTATATTTTTAACCTAGGTTTTTAACTATTTATAGACTGTGTTTTGGATACTGCATATGTTCAATATATGATTGTAAAAGCAAGGAACTCTTGTAAGTCAAGTCAAATGTGTGGAAACAAATACAGTATTTGGCTACTGTATTTCACTTAGGCTTTGTAGGTGGATCTTATGACAAAAAGGTTATTTTCCTGCTAAATTCAAGAGAAAAAAATAAGTAGTTTTTGTTTGAAGGGTTTGTACACCCAAAACTCCAACCATAAGACTTTTGTTCAACTTTAGAATGCAAATTAAAATATTCTCATCATTTTTGCCCATCCATTAAAAGTCCAAGCAACCAACATTTTCAAGATTTCAAGTAATTCATAAGGATCTAGTTGTGTAATCGAAGACTTCTGAAGAGATACAATCACTTTATATTAGAAATTTGATCAACACGCATACACTGAGCACATCAAATATGGTCAACAGAAGCTCAAATGTGCATGTTTAATGCATGAGAACCAGTGAAATTTGTTCTCACGTCTCAAGCAAGCACATTTGATCTTCAGCAAAACAATGAGGTTTGTTCTTG
Source organism: Chanodichthys erythropterus (assembly GCF_024489055.1). Lineage (NCBI taxonomy): Eukaryota > Metazoa > Chordata > Actinopteri > Cypriniformes > Xenocyprididae > Chanodichthys > Chanodichthys erythropterus. Next base: position 32,533,803 of record NC_090229.1, on the reverse strand, counting down.
TGCATCAAGCAAGTATGGCCATCGACCATCGAACAGATGTGCTATATGTATATGTGTTGATCAATGTTTTTATCTGATTAAATCTGTTCATCATAAAATGCGATCATGCCTCTTCATAAGACTCATTAAAATTCTGATGTCTATGTAGAGTACTTTTTAAAGTTTAAAGGAATGACATGACATAAATGCTGATCATTCATCTTTTGGGTGAACTATCCCTTTTTTTCCATGACAATTAAGAAAATTTTCTCTCTAAATACTCATTAACGTATCGCAACTGGATGTTATACTTTTGATGTTCATTACTGTAGTAAAAAAAAAAAAAAAACCTACAACCATGATATATAAATAATTTACAATTGAATTTGTATAGAATTTTTGCCATATTACGACAATGAGAAATGGGAGTGAACGTGTTAAATTGTACAAAGCCCTGCACATGACATGCAGCTAAAAATATACATCATGGCCATTAATTAACTATTCGTTCCCACCACTTACTAATGCATCAGCTTGTTTTACTAATTCATTTCCTCATTTTAAGTAAACTGTCTGCACGCTATAATAAATTGTTCTATTAAAGTTTTCGAAATGAGGGAATGAATTAGTACAATGTGGCCTCAATTTACTAAAACGAGGGAACAAATTATTATATCAGGTGCTCATTTTAGTAAAACGAGGGAACTAATTATATTGTACGCACAATTTACTTAAAACAAGGGAACAAATTAGTAAATCATGGCCAAGTTTAACTAAAATGAGAGAATGAATTCTTAAAGTAGTTCATAAATTCTTAAAATAGTTCACCCAAAAATGAAAATTTGATGTTTATCTGCTTACCCCCAGGGCATCCAAGATGTAGGTGACTTTGTTTCTTCAGTTGAAAACAAATGATGATTTTTAACTGCAACCGTTGCCGTCTGTCAGCCATATAATGCGTGTCAATGGGAACTTCGTCTATAAGAGTAAAAAAAAAGACAAATCAAAATTAAACCTTGCCACTTGTGACGACACGATGTCCACAAAACGGTCGGTTTGTGCGAGAAACTGAACAGTATTTATATCATTTTTTTTTTACCTCTAATACACCACTATGTCCAACTGCCCTGCACATCCAGTTAGTGAGGTCTGAACACGCTCTGACAACAGAAATGATGTCTCGCACTCACTGAAGCAAAGCGCGAGAGATCACTTCCGTCATCAGAATGCATTTTCTGACCTCACTAACCGGATGTGCAGGGCAGTTGGATATAGTGGTGTTTTAGAGGTTAAATAAATACTGTTCAGTCATGTGTCGTCACGTGCCACAGGGTTTAATTTGGATTTGTCTGCATGTTTTTTTGACTCTTATAGACGAAGTTCCCATTGACATGCATTATATGTCTGACAGACGTTGCAGTAGAATAATTTGTGTTCTACTGAAGAAACAAAGTCACCTACATCTTGGATGCCCTGGGGGTAAGCAGATAAACATCAAATTTTCATTTTTGGGTGAACTATCCCTTTAATTTATGTCCATGACATATAGGCCTATATTTTTGTCTGCATGTCATGTGTGGGGATCCTTATAATTGTAATGAAAATAATGGGGAAAACTTTAAAAAAAATAATCATTCTAAATCCAGACAGGTTTTCTGAGATTGCCTCATATAGTCTTCTACTGTCATGTGTGAAGTGTGACAGTAGTGATTTGTTAATCACTTTTGAATCTTTGTTTTCCCTATTTGACTTTTTTTTTTAACCATTTGAGAAGTATGATCATTTCTGTGGTGCCAAAAGAAATATCAATAAACCTGTGCTCCTCCCCCTGTGCAAACTTGTCCAAGTTTGACATTGTCACTGATAATGATTTGTTTGCCTGTAATTCACGTTTTATATTTGGAGTTCACCTATATCTCAAAGTCCATGCCACTGTTGGAAGCTCTGTTGATAATGGTGAAGATTTGGAAGAGGATGAAGGATTGGGTGCGCTGCCATCAGCAGATGTTATGTTAAACATGAAGGCATGCACACATTTGAATCCATCTTATCTCATAGTAAGATAAAACACGACACCTGTTGGAACAAAGCCAACAGCATGAGCTTGACCTCGTTTTTGCTTGAGCAGGCCTGAGCAAATGTCATTGCTTAAACAGTTATTAGACATGTTCATTTTTATGTGCATTTGTTTTTCAGCATTTCTCATTGGTGCCGTTTGTGTTTTGAATGTCTCTTTTTCCCTGTATATGTGTAAATCAATTAAATCTCTGGGTGTTTTTTTTTTTCTAAGCTAGTATGCACATTCAAACATTTTTAAGTTTTTAGTTTATTTAGCTATTACACTCATATTCTGCAACAAATATTTCCAATAAAGATTCCTTCTCAAAACTTGTTAATATTTCAAAATTAACAAACAAGCATGAGTAATGAGTCATGACGAATTACAATCAGTTATTATTTGCAATGGGTTTCCCACTTTTATAGAAAACCTTCAAACATCAGGTTATTTTTAAACTGATTTGCAAGCCTGTAAATAGGCTATTGTGGAAAATAATAAAGTAAATAAAATCATGGGAAATTCTATAGCAAATACTGACTACACTTTATTTTAAGGTGTCCTTGTTACATTGTAATTATACAATTAAATACTGGGTAATATTAATGAACAATATGTTCTAACCATAGGGTTAGGTTTTGATTTAGTTTCTTGTAATTATGCACAATTCACTGTTAATACTATAGTAATGTAACATATATAACAAAAAGACTAAAATAGTGTTACCCAAATATATTTTTTTACTAGTTACACTTTGCTCTGAAATATTTCAATGGCTAGTTCACAGAGAAATAAAAATTATTTCATTTACTCACCCTCAAGTTGTTTTAAACCTGTATGAGTTTCTTTGTTCTGCTCAAAACAGAAGACATTTTGAAGAATGTGGTAAACAAACAGTTGCTGATCCCCATTGACTTCCATAATATGGAGAGGAAAAAAAAAAAAAAACTATGGAAGTCTATGGGGACCAGAGGTTTAGTTAACCACATTGTTCAAAATATTTTGAGTTCAAGATGAACAAAGAAACTCATACAGGTTTAGAACAACTTGAGGGTAAGTAAATGTTTTTGGGTAAACTATCCCTTTAAAAGGTTTGAATATAAAATGAATTAAAAAAAAATTATCTAGTAATCATAGCAACTGAAAAGGTTTTCATTAATCAAAAGGCGTCAGAACCCAAAAACTCCAAATAAGTTTTACTGGACAAAGGTGGCATGAAAATGTTCATAATACATAAAGTATATAAAAGTGGTTTAGTACCTTGGCAACCTAAGTGCTATTTTCCAAAAACCACTGAGAAATTGAAACACTCTTGGTTCTTCCACTGAGTACTCATTCCACATGAGGAGAGGAGGAGGAGTCAGTAACCTGACACACTAATTCTATACTCACTATAGGGTTGTTACATAAGTGAACCCTCTGAACCGCTGGCATTTCTCGTGGAAGTTCTGGGAATTATTTTTCTTCTGAAACTATCAATCTACACCTGAGCACAAATATCAGCGTGAAGGCGGACTGACCAGGCCGAATGTCAAAGTACTTTAAACCATTTTATCTAGTGGAAAATGAGACCGTTTAGCGAACTGTTTCACAATTAGCATTTATCAGCACCTGCTGCAGCACTGATCAGTGACTTAAGACAGACAATTAGAATTTATTTTGAATGTTTTAAAAGTAACTGAAAAAGTTATACTAATATGATATAAGGGTTCTTGCAGTCACTAACAAACTGGTTTGAATATTTTTGGTTTGTGCTACAGCTACAGAGATGAATGATATCTCAAATCATGCAGCTTTTTAAGGAGAGGTGTCATGTTACTTTTACATGCTGTGGATTTGGTGGATAATGCAATAGGTTGAAAAAAAAAAAAAGAACACCTGTTGTTTGGCTTACTCTCGGTAAACTCTTTAACAGGGCCTAAAATTAACACTCGCCAAGCGCCAAGTGCAAGTAAAAATTGGTGTTGGCGAATATATGAAACATTGTCAATCGTCAGTTGGCCGGTAACATTTTTCTGAATTCTAACAATGCCTTGTTGTGAGAACATGAACAAACATGAACAACGCTCTGGACAGTTGATGGGCCAGTGCTGCATCGTGACGAAAGTTTAAGCCTTGCCAATTTAAATATTCAAGTGCAAGAAAACATGAAAGGGAACTCTATTCGTTACTCGCACCCTGTGGAAAGTTTTGTGTGCGCACAGATCTGGAGGGCCCACCCAGAAAGCTGTGTCTCAGATAGCATGCAAATACTGAATTGAGCTCTTTTTCACACCATCTTGTGCTTCAATGGACAAATTCACACAAAATGATGTCAAAAAAGCCAGTCTCAGCGCGTATCCTAGTATCGAAATTTGAATAGAAAATTGTGATTTTTCACTGGTATCACTGGTGTTATAACTGCCTGTTTCATGGCCGGTAAAAAATATTTATGGCCGGTATATTTTCTTAAGTCACCGACCATTGGCAGTTGTGGCAAAAAGTTTGTTTTAGGCCCTGCTCTTTAACCTGACACATTTGACCAATACAATAAAAATCTTTTTTGATTCAAATGTAGATTGGGGTGGTAATAAATATTTATGAGAATTTTACATCACATAATGAAATGTAGAAATGTGTAGATGTGTTGTTAAACTGTTACTGAATAAACTGTCATTATTTTGGAGATGTCATGGTGATGTTTGAAGTTACTGCAGTCTGGAATGATCTGATCTGCCCTGGCTGGTTTCCATCTGTTAACACTCTGCTTGTAAACAGAACTTGTTAGGGCTCAAAGTCTGATCCGTGGGCTCGCTGCCACCACACTTGCAACACCTGCCAATTAAAACAGCAGAATAAAAACAAAAAACAAAAATATTATCTATTTGTACAGGGTTAATCTTATGGAATGGTGCCATTTTTGTGCCATGTGTTCCCTTCACTGATATATTTACAGAATACTGAATTTAATCACATTATTATCAAAGTCTTACTTGTTTGTTTTTCATCACCCAATTTGCATGCCTCCATTCATCACATTATATTTTAATGGATTAAATAGAATAATAATAATATAAAAAAATACATAAATGTTGCTTTAGTTAAAATGTCATACTTTTACTATGTAGATTTAGCATAGTATGCCTTACAGAAATAACATAGGCCTACTTTAAAAGAATATACTTAAGTATGACCTGAATGTAATGTTTTCGGATACTTAATTGCATGTTATTTGCCATTTTAATGTATGTTAAATGCAACTAGTGCTTTGACCCACTTAAGTAGGACTTAAGTACATCTTATTACTTCTATTGTCTGAAATTTGGTTAAAGTGTGCTGCAGAGTGTACTGACAAGCATTTATTGTAACTTAAATATACTTGAATATTTATTATAATATTGAATATTGAACATATTGAAACATATTTAAATGTGTTTGTAATTACAACTGCAATTTATTACATTTAAAATATATGAACTTTAAATTTGATTTTGAATAGCACACTATGGTTAATTATAATCAAATTATAATCAAATCCTTATGCTTTAGTATGTTAGTCAACACATCGAAATAAGTGTACTTCTTTAACGCATGACAAAAAGATTATTAAAACGTAATGCTTTAAAATGTACTAAGGCAGTGTTTCTCAACTCCAGTCCTCGGGACCCACTGCTCTGCACATTTTGTATGTATCCCTTATTTAACTCACCTGATTTAGATCATCAGCTCATTAGGAGAGTCTGCATGAACTGAATTGAGTGTGTCAGATAAGAGAGACATACAAAATGTGCAGAGCAGTGGGTCCCGAGGACTGGAGTTGAGAACCACTGCACTAAGGTAAAACCTTTAATTTGACATTATTACAAAGTGCACTTTTTAAAAGTGTGCTTTTGTGTGTTACGAAACCGTCATGAAAGTGCACTCTCTTTAAGTACACTTCAATGGTCTTTTATTTCAGCAATAATATTAAATTATATGATCTTTAAAAAATTCTTAAAAATTTGAAGTCACTGCACGTGCATATTCAATACAATTAAGCACACTTTTTCTCAAGGGAGCCTTAGATGATAAGCTCTCTAAGACTCATTTCTCCATGTAAAATCAAAAATTTTGCAAAACATTCTTAAAGACTGATAAGACAGTGTGAACGATAAGGGTGAAAGTCAATGTTTAGGAGTGTATTCATAGGCACATTGGGTTGATTAAGCACAGACCAGATTACAGTGACCTAATAGCTATTAGAGATACTATACGTGCATGGTGACCCTGTTTATCTTGTGCAAATATGGTGAGATTTCAAAGAGTTGTGGACTGTGTCTGCTTTACCTGGGCCAATAGCATGTTGTTAAAGTTGGATGAGTAATCAGCAGACACTCTGTTCCTGATGTGTCTCTTTCTCCAGGTAAGCCAGGCTCTTTGCAGCACAGAACGCTCATTCTGCACCAGAAAGATAAGGATAAAGTTAAAGGTGCCCTAGAATTAAAAATTGAATTTACCTTGGCATAGTTGAATAAAAAGAGTTCAGTACATGGAAATGACATACAGTGAGTCTCAAACACCATTGTTTCCTCCTTCTTATACAGGTGCTGGTCATATAATTAGAATATCAATAAAAAGTTGATTTATTTCACTAATTCCATTCAAAAAAGTGAAACTTGTATATTATATTCATTCATTACACACAGACTGATATATTTCAAATGTTTATTTCTTTTAATTTTGATGATTATAAACAGTCATGGAGAAGACTGCTGACTTGACAGTTGTACAAAAGACGACCACTGACACCTTGCCCAAGGAGGGCAAGACACAAAAGGTCATTGCAAAAGACGCTGGCTGTTCACAGAGCTCTGTGTCCAAGCACATTAACAGAGAGGTGAAGGGAAGGAAAAGATGTGGAAGAAAAAAAGGGTACAAGCAATAGGGATAACCACACCCTGGAGAGGATTGTGAAACAAAACGCATTCAAAAATGTGGGGGAGATTCACAAAGAGTGGACTGCAGCTGGAGTCAGTGCTTCAAGAACCACTACGCACAGACCTATGCAAGACATGGGTTTCAGCTGTCGCATTCCTTGTGTCAAGCCACTCTTGAACAACAGACAGCGTCAAAAGCGTCTAAAGACAAAAAGGACTGGACTGCTGCGGAGTGGTCCAAAGTTATGTTCTCTGATGAAAGTAAATTTTCAGACTCAGGGTCCCAGAGTCTGGAAGAAGAGTGGAGAGGCACACAATCCACGTTGCTTGAGGTCCAGTGTAAAGTTTCCACAGTCATTGATGGTTTGGGGTGCCATGTCATCTGCTGGTGTTGGTCCACTGTGTTTTCTGAGGTCCAAGGTCAACGCAGCTGTATACCAGTTTTAGAGAACTTCATGCTTCCTGCTGCTGACCAACTTTATGGAGATGCAGATTTCATTTTCCAACAGGACTTGGCACCTACACACAGTGCCAAAGCTACCAGTACCTGGTTTAAGGACCATGGTATCCCTGTTCTTAATTGGCCAGCAAACTCGCCTGACCTTAACCCCATAGAAAATCCATGGGTTTATTGTGAAGAGGAAGATGCGATATGCCAGACCCAACAATGCAGAAGAACTGAAGGCCACTATCAGAGCAACCTGGGCTCTCATAACACCTGAGCAGTGCCACAGACTGATCGACTCCATGCCATGCCGCATTGCTGCAGAAATTCAAGCAAAAGGAGCCCCAACTAAGTACGGAGTGCTGTACATGCTCATACTTTTCATGTTCATACTTTTCAGTTGGCCAAGATTTCTAAAAATCCTTTCTTTGTATTGTTCTTAAGTAATATTCAAATTTTCTGAGATACTGAATTTGGGATTTCCCTTAGCTGTAAGTTATAATCATCAAAATGAAAAGAAATAAGCATTTGAAACATATCAGTCTGTGTGTAATGAATGAAAATAATATACAAGTTTCACTTTTTGAATGGAATTAGTGAAATAAATCAACTTTTTGATGATATTCTAATTATATGACCAGCACCTGTTTAAATCTCATTTGTTTAAAAGAACTCTGAAGAACAGGCGAATCTCAACATAACACTGACTGTTACGTAACAGTCGGGTTCATTAATATGCACGCCCCCAATATTTGCATATGCCAGCTCATGTTCAAGGCATTAGATAAGGGCAGGACGTCTGGATGTGCACAGCTGAATCATCAGATAATAACTGACATGATCCATGATATCATGATATTTTTAGTGATATTTGTAAATTGTCTTTCTAAATGTTTCGTTAGCATGTTGCTAATGTACTGTTAAATGTGGTTAAAGTTACCATCGTTTCTTACTGTATTCACGGAGACAAGACTGTCGTTATTTTCATTTTTTAAACACTTGCAGTCTGTATAATTCATAAACACAACTTCATTCTTTGTAAATCTCTCCAACAGTGTGTAATGTTAGCTTTAGCAACGGAGCACCATCAAACTCATTCAGAATCAAATGTAAACATCCAAATAAATACCATACTTACGCGATTAGACATGTTGCATGACGAACAATTTGTAAAGATCCATTTTGAGGGTTATATTAACTGTGTGAAGTTTGTTTATGCTGTTTAAAGCAAGCGCGAGCTCCGGGGGCGGGGAGCACGAGAATTTAAAGGGGCCACAGCCTGAATCGGTGCATAGTTAATGATGCCCCAAAATAGGCAGTTAAAAAAAATTAATTAAAAAAATCTATGGGGTATTTTGAGCTGAAACTTCACAGACACATTCAGGGGACACCTTATATTACATCGTTTGAAAACACGTTCTATGGCACCTTTAAGTAATTATATGTCATGGTAATATTCTCAAATTATTGTAAAAACAAGGATATTTTGGTTGTTAGTGGCTTGTGTTCTTGCTGGTTGCTTGCAGGGTCTTGTGGGCCCTGGGCAAGAAAATGGGACTCACCGATACTGACAATATTAGAACTACAGTATATAGCCTCTACAAACGTGACAGTTACACTGAAAAAGAAATCACTAAAACTAAGCACAAATGTACATAGTTTGTTGACAAAATAACATTTTCAGAGATGGGTAAGTTACTTCCAAAATGTAATACATTAGGTTATATATTACTAGTTACTGCAACTTGAAAATAATTAGTTACATTACAATATTACTGTCTCTGAAATGTAATGTGTTACACTACTTTTGAGTTACTTTTCAGTTACTTTCACCAAAATAACCACAAAAGTATGACTATGCATTCTAAAATGCTAAAATGTAGTTTATTGCTGCTCATTATCCAGTGGAGGGCGATGAGGTATAGCATAATGTCTGTGTTGGCCCCTAAGCCTACTAGTGTAGACGATGTGTGACGCAGAAGGAATGCTAAAGAATTACTTTAATAAACACAGACAATAACACTACTAACATACTTTAACGCGATACAATGAACAGAAGGAACAGAGGGCTTAAACACACAAGGAAAGACCATTTATGGAACAGGGAACAGGTGTGGACTAATCAGGAACCATGACAACTAATGAATGAATAAGAACATGGCAATAAAACTAAACAGAACATGACTGTGACAACTAAGACATTATTCGAAGATATAGAGTGATATTTATATGGATTTTATGTAAGCAGTCTAAAAAGCAGTCTTTCTGGCATCGTTATGTTGACAGTTTTAGAATTTGTTGCACAGAATATTCTTGAGGAAACATGACAAGCCTTTGGCAACAGAAGTGCCGTTTCTGCCATCCAATTTTGCTTGACACAAAAAAACATATCTCAAATCGCTGCAAAGCAATCCTTTTTGTGACCTATTTTGTAAATTTTCATTAACTTGAGCATTTTTTGCATTTTTAAAAATACAGTACCCGATATACCAGAGATGCTATGCAACATGAATAAACTACTTTTTTTTGTTTCACTGTTTTCTGCATCTATTTATACTGTTGCTGTATTGATTGTCACTTGGATTTAAGTTACTTTGTCAGTTATTTGTCATTTGGTGATTAAAAGTTGGGGCCATCTGTGTCGCCTGTAGAACGGGACGGCCCTAGTTGCTTGGCAGTTCATAGACTGATTTTGTCAATCATAATAATAAATGTTCATTCATGTTGCTTACTTACTTGTTGTGTGTACAACAATGATGCTTCAGTTTGGTTTTTCCAACAGGTCCAGTACAGATAGGTCAGTCCATGCACTCTTCCCTTCACAGCTCTGAAATGGTTCATAAAAATATCACTAATTATTAGCCAATATTAGCCAAATCTTAGCCAAACCAATGTTCAAAAACAGTCACAGCTCATTTCTAAAATCTACAGACATACATTTTTTTCACATGGTGTTGTACATTTTTCACAATCTAGCTCTAAATGTATCAGTACTGTGGCAATTTTTGAGTTTTAAGAATTTTGGGTAGTCTATGTGAACTTGTTATTGTTATGTCTGTTAGTATGAGTCTGTTTTATTTATCTTTTACTTAAAACTAGTATAGTTTTTACCTGTGTGAAAACTGTGTCTGTCTGTGTTGGGAAGCTTTCTGGTATTGTTGGTACACTTTGACCCAATGATGGAAAGTTCTAGATACTACTCTGGCCTCCAGCCAGAGACTCACAGCCTCCCCCATCTGCCTCTGGGCTTTATGTTCTGGTGAAGTAAAAAGCATTTGGACACTTAAGCCACACTTACAATGTGTAAATGTTACTGTATTAAATATAAAATATCAAACAAGAGCAGGAGGAACTTTTACTTTCTGTGCCATTTTTACAATGACTTTGCTGTTTTGGTGATTTTTAGTGGCTATATGAAGTCAGTTTCAGTTTCCCTGAAGTTCACACAGATGTCATATCAGAGAAACCACTGGTGAAGTTCATCACATTAAAATCTTCCACTAACATTTGTCAACCACAAAGTGTCACAATACTTTTGTTCAGTGCGTGTTATTTAAATATTATCTTATCCTTATTGTTTTATTATTCAAATTTATCTTTTTTTTTTAATTATTTAAAACAAATGTCACATTGACATTGTGTTATTTAATGCAATGACATTTGGACCTATTTAAGTGTGGCTTAAAGAGTTAGTTCACCCAAAAATGAAAATTCTATCATTAATTATTCACCCTCATGTCGTTCCAAACTTGAAAGACCTTTGTTCATTTTCAGAATGCAGATTAAGATATTTTGATGAAATCCAAGAGCTCTCTGACTCCTCAATAGACAGCAATTTAACCACCACTATCAAGGTCCATAAAGTACTAAAGACATCGTTAAAATAGTCAGCGTGACAACTTCAAGGTTCAAACTTAATTTTATGAAGCAATAAGAATACTTGTGCGCAAAAAAAAAAAAAAAACGACATTATTCAACAATCTCTTCTCTTCCCTGTCAGTCTCCTTACACAGTTGACGCAGTAAGCACAGTGCAGGCTTCCATGTACTACTTACGTGCGCCTGGTTTCTCTCAAGGTTTTTTCTCCATTCTGTCACCTGATGGAGTTTGGGTTCCTTGCCACTGTCACCTCTGGCTTGCTTAGTTGAAGACACTTAATATTCAACAACACTACTGATCTGACTGTACTGACACTGTGTATGAGAACTAAGCATTTTTTGCAGAACTGCTTTTTAGATTAAATTTACAAAGGAACTGAATCAACACAACTGACTTCAGCTTTACAGCAGCTGAAATGCATAATTTTCCTGTTATCACTGTAAAGCTGCTTTGAAACAATCTGTATTGTATAAAGAACTATATAAATTAAGGTGACTTGATAGACTATATTGTAGTTCACTTTATATTTGCATGAGGTATAGCAACTGAATAAGCAAACAGCTTCATATATAATTCCTAGTATCCACAAGGCAGTGGTGTAGAAATGCCAATTTACCTTTGGCCCACAGTGACCATGTCATTAGAGCTAACTCGGCTTCACTTCTTTCCTTCTTAACACAAAACATGTCTGCTACTTTCAGCAAATCCCTGCTATGTGTCCAACGCTTGAACATCTGTAAAGAGAAGTAAATACACATTGGTAAATTAGATTAAATTAAAGCACTCAATATTCATTAATATTATTGACTTGATTGATTACAAGGACAATTTTGGATGAGAATTGAACTGGAGCTGGATGATGACATCACTGTTTTCTCCATTGCTGCTTTATAGCCCTATTGAACTCATTAAACTGATGAACTTTACATAGTTATTGAACCAAACTGAATCAACACTGAACTTTTTAAGAGCTGCTTCACAGCAGAATTGAATTCTGATGGCATCACTGAATCATTTTCCTGTTATCACTGCTGCTTTGAAAATCTGTATTGTAAAAAGTGCTGTAAAAAAGGTGACGACTCGATTCTTTATTTTTTTATTTAAAGGTGCCCTAGAATGCTTTTTCACAAGATGTAATATAAGTCTAAGGTGTCCACTGAATGTGTCTGTGAAGTTTCAGCTCAAAATACCCAATATATTTTTTTTTTATTAATTTTTGTAACTGCCTATTTTGGGGCATCATTAAATATGCGCCGATTCAGGCTGCTTCCCTTTTAAATGCTTGCGCTCTCCGCCCCCGAGCTTGCGACTCTAATACATTGCATAAACAAAGTTCACATAACTAATATAACCCTGAAAATTGATCTTCACAAAATGTTCGTCATGCATGCATGCATCAGATCATGTAAGTACAGTATTTATTTAGATGTTTACATTTGATTCTGAATGAGTATGAGGCTATGACCCGTGGCTAACGGGCTTAAGCTAACATTACACACTGTTGGAGAGATTTATAAAGAATGAAGTTGTGTTTTTGAATTATACAGATTGCAAGTGTTTAAAAATGAAAATAGCGACGGCTCTAGTCTCTGTGAATACAGTAAGAAACGATGGTAACTTTAACCACATTTAACAGTACATTAGCAACATGCTAACAAAACATTTAGAAAGACAATTTACAAATATCACTAAAAATATCATGATATCATGGATCATGTCAGTTATTATTGCTCCATCTGCCATTTTTCGCTATTATCCTTGCTTGTTTACCTAGTCTGATGATTCAGCTGTGCACAGATCCAGACGTTAATACTGGTTTGTTTAATGCCTTGATCATGGGCTGGCATATGCAAATATTGAGGGCGTACATATTAATGATCCCGACTGTTACGTAACAGTCAGTGTTATGTTGAGATTCACCTGTTCTTCGGAGGTCTTTTATACAAATTAAATTTACATAAGGAGGAAACAATGGCGTTTGAGACTCACTGTATGTCATTTCCGTGTACTGAACTCTAACTATGCCAAGGTAAATTTAATTTTCAATGTTATGGCACCTTTAAATAAAAAAAATAAAAAATTAAAAAATTGTAAATTAATTTTTTTGTAATTTTAAATAAATTTTATAATATAATTTATAATAAACTATTTTTAATTAGATACCCTCATTTTTTTGTGTATTTGAATAAACATTTGTATTGACCAGTGGCATTTTAGTATCATTGATATACTATTTTTGTTACATTGGGGTTAAAGCAAAGGTGAAAAGGGCAGCAGGATCTAGTAGCAGCAGTATATATTTAATGGTAAAATAAACAAAACAAAAACAGTCAGGTGATCTTGGAAACCGTGACCAGAACAATCACATGATAATGACAATAATGGACAAACTCAAGAATAAACTGAGGTCTAGATATATACACAAACTATTAAGGGGTAAAACAGGACAGGTGTGACAATGAACTAATGAGTAACCATGGAAAGTAACAAGTTACAAGAAGCAGGAACAAGGAACAAACGAAACAGGAATTCAATGTCAAACTCAAACACTAATCAAACGAGACCCTAACAATTAACCTTACAATTATAGTTTTTGTTAATATTTTGAATTAGATTTTATATATATAGATTTATATAGATTTTGTATTTTATGTTTGTTTTAATCATTTTTTTTTTTTTTTTAAGTTTTAGTTTTTAGCTTTAGCTATTTTAGTAGGCCTATTTCAAGTTATAGTAAATAAAAATGAGAATTGTTTCCTTGGCAACTAGCTGAAATAAAATATTATTAATAATTAATAATTTAATTTTAACATTTTATTTTATTTCAGTTAATATTAGCTTATTTCAAATAATGAAGATAGTACATGGAAATAATGAATAGTTTTAGTTAACAGTAAAGCCTGGTGTTGACTGGACATTTTTTAAAAATAGATCAATGCACTGCAATCTACATCTAGATTTTTAAATTACATGAGATCAAATAACTGATAAAATCTAGCTAATTAATTAAAGAACTGAATCAAACCTTGTGAAGTAATCTGTTGTTAAATGTTTTAATCGCTCTACATTCCATGGCAGCAGTTCTCCAGCGATGAAAAGCTCGACCTCTAACTCTGCTCTGATAGATGATGAGCTGGCCCTCCATTGCGCACTTCCTTTGTTGACCCTGGATGAGAGCTTTTCTCCACTGTATGAATACAGCAGCCAGCAGTCTCATCTCACTGCTGTACTGGAACCAGGCCTCTCTGTACCTCAGTCTCTGGGCTGATACTGTTTGTCTGTGCCATGCCAGCAGAACCCTAAATGGAAAACAATTCCTGATAAAGCCAAAAGCTTTAATGACAGCACAGAAATGATATTCAGTATTTTTATTATTATTTTGAGGGGCTTTTGCCAGTTTGTTGAGGCTAAGGTTGGTATTGCATGCATTATTAGCTAGCAGGGGGAAAAAATCAGAGGTTTTGGATGTAACTGGGGTCTGTCAAACTTCAAAAAGTACATCACAAAAGACCATAAAATTTGGCATCATTGATGCTAAGAGTCATTGCATATCATGTGTCTCAAAAATGATTGTTCAATTTTGGATTGTTCCTAAAACAAATCTATCATTTGGTTTCCAAAGTTTTATAATATACAGTACACAAGTCACATTGACTGCTTGTTCGACACTTCATGCACTGGCTATTTTGAGATTTGGGGCTATTTTACTTTCATAACATACCTTCTTTCAGTGCCACAAATCTCCACTTAAGTAGCACTTATATACACCAAACTTTACAGTTTTATCCCTATCTATATTCTGAAGGTTTTTACAAAGGGGTTTGTTCATATATCATTCACCTGACTTACATAATATACCTAAAAATGTGGTGATTTTTTTTCTGGCTGTTGACAATATTTTCTGATTCTCAAAGTGATTTCCAAAATCTCCTTTGTAAAACCTTTTACTTTAATTTGTCAACAAAATGAAACAAGAATTTCAAACCTGGCTTCATCCAATGTTCTGTATGCAAATTAGTGCATATTTATTTAGATAATGCCTCACTTGCATATTCAAACATAACATTTCAGAAAACTTGTAATACAAAACCAATAAATTTTGCAATTCTATATGTAATCATCTGGCGGTATGGTAATATCTAGATTAAGTTTTTTACTCTATTCACCTGTGGTGTCTTGCCTTAAAGGGTTCGTTCACCCAAAAAACGCAAATTTAGTCATTAATGACTCACCCTCACGTCATTCCAAACCCGTAAGACCTCCGTTCATCTTCGGAACACAGTTTAAGATATTTTAGATTTAGTCCGAGAGCTTTCTGTCCCTCCATTGAAAGTGTAGGTACGGTGCACTGTTCATGTCCAGAAAGGTAATAAAAACATCATCAAAGTAGTCCATGTGACATCAGTGGGTTGATTAGAAGTTGAAGCATCTAAAATACATTTTGGTCCAAAAATAACAAAAACTACGACTTTATTCAGCATTGTCTTTTCTTCTGGGTCTGTGTATATCCACAGTGACACTGCTTCTTCTTCTTCCTCTATGGCAGATGGCATCCAGCTTATTGGTGCATTACCGCCCCCTTCTGCTCCGGACAGTGACGCTGATGACGTGTTATCCGGTGCCCCTGAGCTTCGTTTACAGTCTGAGGGAGATGCACGCTGTATTCAAGCTATTCTACACTGTTTGTATTTTGGTATTGCTATATTTTTTTAAATGATGCGTAGGTGTGCATGTCGCGGATGTCCTAATCGTGTCACTGTCCGGAGTAGAAGGGGGTGGTAATGCACCAATAATCTGGATGCCAACCGCCGTAGAAGAAGAAGAAGCAGCATCACTGTGAATATACACAGACCCGGAAGAGAAGACTATGCTGAATAAAGTTATATTTTTTGTTATATTTGGACCAAAATGTATTTTTCGATGCTTCAAAAACTTCTAACTAACCCACTGATGTCACATGGACTACTTTGATGATGTTTTTATTACCTTTCTGGACATGGATAGTGCACCGTACCTACACTTTCAATGGAGGGACAGAAAGCTGTTGGACTAAATCTAAAATATCTTAAACTGTGTTCCGAAGATGAACGGAGGTCTATGGGTGTGGAATGACATAAGGGTGAGTCATTAATGACATAATTTTCATTTTTGGGTGAACTAACCCTTTAATACCCAGTCTCACCTCCTCTGCTGTCTCTGTGTACAGTGATCTCTGCTCCTGACCCTCTGTCTGAAAGCTGCTTTCCAGCACAGGAACAAGTTTTGCATCCTCCACATGTTGTTTCTCTGCTTTCTGGCCCGTGAGATGTGCTGTCTCCACTGATGCATTGCCAGTCGGGCCCTCTTCCTCTCAACAAGTCTCTCCCTCCACACATACAGATTAAGACGGAGACGCCGAGTGTCTTCCCAGCGGTGGATGAGACTTGTGATGTGAAGTATGTGAGAATGTACATGGCTGAGTTTGAACTGCCAGAGACAGAAAGCACTACGCTGTAGTCTCTGCGTCCGGACCTCCTCCAGCTCTCTGCTTATACAGAGCAGCTCTGACTGATGCCAGAACTCATGAAGCCACTGAGAGAAATATCTGTAGGTAGAATAGAACACAATTTTATTGACCTCACCATAAAATGTTTTTATTTAAGTTAAAACAAGGTTTTTAGCAGCATTTAATTATGTTTGCACTTATATTGGCATAATCAAGCTCGATGGTTCAAATTTTTTAAAATTTATTTACTTCTTTAGTTATGTGCTTATTTACTTACTGACATTCAGCCCAAAAACATTTCACAATTATTATTGTTACTATACATATAAACATACTGTCATAGTTTTTGGTTGTTTGTGTTCACAGACTATTAGCTTGAAGATTATTTTGTTAAATTTTTCCTGGTTTTCCTTTTCCTGTTTAGTTCCCGTTTCGTTGGTTGTCATGGTTTCTCATTTGTTCACTTAGTTACTGATTATGTTTATCACCTGTTTCTTGTTCAGTTGTACTCAATTACAGAAACATTGTACTCAATAACAGAAAAGTTTTTCCTTTGCATTTTTCATGTTCAGACGACAACGTTGTCAAAATGATCCCGGTTCACACTGATCCGCGAAAACTATTAAAAATGCTGTATTATGCATGCCAGGCCAGTAGTTGGCGATGTCACTTTGTAAAAGAACACTACATGCCTATAGACTGTAGATGTAATATGCTTGCGTATGACTTCACTGTTTCCACAAATTTGTAGTTTACACTGAGACAAAAGTTTGCGTTTTCAGGTCCATTGTTGTGTAAATTAATGGCCAAAACGCATACAAAGTTTTCCGTTTTCAGTTGAAAATAGTGTCGCGTAAACAACCCCTTTGATTCTCTCTTGATTCAGTGTTGTCTTTGTTTTACAATGCTATCACATTCCTTGCGTTTGAATTATCTTCTTTGTTTTTGAGTAATATTGCTGAAAACAGATCCTCTGTTCTTCATCTTCAGTGTCACATGATCCTTCAGAAATCATTCTAATATGCTGATTTGCTGCTCAAGAACCATTTCTTATTATTTTCAATGTTGAAAAGTTTCTTTATTTCAGGATTCTTTGATGAATAGAGAGTTCAAAAGAACATAAAAATATTAATTCTCTCACATGCCAATGAAAAACCTTTATTTGATGACCTCTCAGGAACCCCCCTAGCACAAGCTGTTTTGGATAAGTGTCCACTAAATGACAACTGATATTACGCTGTTCTTTTTTTCATTTCCACACACACACACACACACACCTGTATTTTAAGGCTCTTTGGTGATGATGCTGAGATCTTCTGAAATATTCCACTGCCTGGCTCCACATTCGAAATGTTCTTCTCTTCATGACAATCTTCCTCCTCTCATCATACTCACATAGAAGAGCCTTTCGATGAGCCCTATCTAAATCACAAGTCAAGAATATGCATTGGCTTTTACTGTATTATTACTAGTTATTTGTTACGTTATAATGCATACACTCAATATACAGCAATACTGCATTGCAATGTGTATTATAAGGCAATGTATACTTTTTTGCATTATATATGCATATTAATCATATACATGCCTTTTAAGTGAAATGTTTAAACCTATTTTAAACTACAGTAAAACAGAAAAGCAAGAAAAAAAAAAATCAATTATATAAATTTGGATTAATTCAGTAATGATTTTGACTCACATTGTGCATGTTTTCTCCACTGCTGTAAGATGGCTTTGACTCTCAGGTGGAGTCTGTGTTGTACTTTGCTGTTGGCGAGCTGCTGCTGAGCACAGATCATTCTCCACTGACAGAAAAAGACTCGCAAGAGTCTGTAGTGTGTAAAGGACAGAGCTGATGTCTGCCTCTGCTTACAGACCTGCACACAACTCAGCCATGCCAAAAACACTCTTAAACATGCAGACACAGACACACACCAACACACACTATCATTAACATGCACTTAACATTGAGTTTTACATCAATTTACATGTTGCAGATAGATAAAACTAAGCAAAATATATCGTCTAAGGTTAAAACAAGTGGTTGCCCGTTTCAGTGACCAATGCTGATAACAGGTTGGCCAATGACCGATATAAACACACGCTATATATAATTTAAAGACAGCAAATGAGATAATTACATATAAAATGCTATGAACACTTGTTTAGTGTCATTAACATACTAATATAGTTTTTGCTTTCCTTTGTAAATTTTGTTTTCATTTTAATTTCAGTTAAAGTTTTAGTAATTTTGTTGTTTTGGTCCTTTTTATTTATTATTATTGTTATTATTATTTTTAAAATATCTCTATATAATTTTTACTACATTTTAATTGACTTAGTTTTAGTTATTTTAGTACTTCAACTAAATGAAAATGGAAAATGTTGCCTTGAGCTGAAATAAAATAAGTTTCACGAGTTCACACTGTCACAAACGGAGAACAGGATAATAGAATAGAGGCTTATTGAACAGAAGAGTGCAAACACACAGGTGAGAAGTACTGTATGTGGATGCAGACAAACATTAGCACTTAGCTCAAAGGTAAAAGTCCTTATCTTTGTCGTTTGCCGGACAGGGCAGACTGAGGATTCCTAGGCACTGGGAAGGAGGATGAGGAAGGCTGAAGAGGATGACCACAGCTGAATGGCGGGGTAATATAGGGAATCAGGTAAGTGCATACACAATGTAGTGAATGATGAGACCAGACAGTGAGATTCATGAACTGGTGAGTATATATGGGAGACATTAATGAGTGTGTCC
This sequence comes from Chanodichthys erythropterus, assembly GCF_024489055.1. NCBI lineage: Eukaryota > Metazoa > Chordata > Actinopteri > Cypriniformes > Xenocyprididae > Chanodichthys > Chanodichthys erythropterus. Next base: position 32,514,303 of record NC_090229.1, on the reverse strand, counting down.
TGGTGACGGTGGTTAGAATTCGGGTAAATGTGAATGAGTGGGTATAGTTGCAGGGCCTGGTGCTGATGGAGTCATTAATCAGTAAAGTATGCATATTTGGCATGCTGTCTGAGGGGAGGGCTCTGAGCTCGGAATTTGGCCTGAACCCAGAGTACTCCCCCATCCTTGACTGGGATAGGAACCAGCCAAGAGTGAGGCAATGGGGTGGTGAAGGGATGCTGCAAAACTGTCATGGGACAGAGGTGAGGGATGGCTATATACAGCATACAGGCCTCTCTTGTGCTGATTGGTTTGGATTACCTGAACGTGTAATAAACCTTATTTCACGAATTCACACGTAAATGTAATGGCATGCTGTCTGAGAGGAGGGCACACTTGTACATTCATTAAAGTTATTACAGACCTGTCTGCTGGATGAAATTTGAACAGCTATGCTATGATTCTGTCACAAATTCATGGAATGTGCCCTGATGGTTGCGGGCCACGGAACATAACTGGTGTATTTGATTTGGTTTTGTTCCAGGCACAGAGGATTTAAGGGACTGATTTGTGAGCAGAACATGGTGGAATTATCTGCAAACTACTCACAAGATATTGCAGCAACCTAGGAAGACCCTGTTATGAAGATGTGAAGATCAGTGCCTAGAAGAACCCAAAACAGACACTGGTTCCAGTGGATAACATGTACGGTGCATTTAGCTAAAAACAGCTTATGATACATATAAAAATGACTATTGCCATAAACCAGCGAGAGCTCCATGATTATATAGAGAAAATTATTCAGTTTGTGCTATCTATGAGGAAATGCAGAACAAATTATCTCTCTGCAAAGACTGAAAGCTTTACAATACTCTTCTAGAGATAGTATGCAAGTAGAATTATGAACACTGCTTCTTAAAGTAACAGAAATATCACTGCAGTCTAATAGCGCTTTTCAATTGCATGGTACGGTTTGTATGGCCCGATACGGCTCACTTTTTGGAGTTTTTCCACTGCATAGGACGGCTCAGTATGGAACGGTACGGCCCGCTTAAATACAAACCTGATTCCAAAAAAGATGGGACACTGTACAAATTGTGAATAAAAACAGAATGCAATGATGTGGAAGTTTCAAATTTCAATATTTTATTCAGAATACAACATAGATGACATATCAAATGTTTAAACTGAGAAAATGTATCAGTTTAAGGGAAAAATAAGTTGATTTTAAATTTCATGGCATCAACACATCTCAAAAAAGTTGGGACAAGGCCATGTTTACCACTGTGTGGCATCCCCTCTTCTTTTTATAACAGTCTGCAAATGTCTGGGGACTGAGGAGACAAGTTGCTCAAGTTTAGGAATAGGAATGTTGTCCCATTCTTGTCTAATACAGACTTCTAGTTGGTCAACTGTCTTAGGTCTTCTTTGTCGCATCTTCCTCTTTATGATGCGGCAAATGTTTTCTATGGGTGAAAGATCTGGACTGCAGGCTGGCCATTTCAGTACCCCGATCCTTCTTCTACGTAGCCATGATGTTTTGTAATTGATGCAGTATGTGGTCTGGCATTGTAATGTTGGAAAATGCAAGGTCTTCCCTGAAAGAGACGACATCTGGATGGGAGCATATGTTCTAGAACTTGAATATACCTTTCAGCATTGATGGTGCCTTTCCAGATGTGTAAGCTTCCCATGCCACATGCACTCATGCAACCCCATACCATCCGAGATGCAGGCTTCTGAACTGAGCGCTGATAACAACTTGGGTTGTCCTTGTCCTCTTTAGTCCGGATGACATGGTGTCCCAGTTTTCCAAAAAGAACTTCAAATTTTGATTCGTCTGACCACAGAACAGTTTTCCACTTTGCCACAGTCCATTTTAAATGAACCTTGGCCCAGAGAAAATGCCTGTGCTTCTGGATCATGTTTAGATATGGCTTCTTTTTTGACCTATAGAGTTTTAGGAGCAGACTCGTTGGTAGATGAGGAGCGGATACACGGCAGTAGAGGTGGCACATATGATCAGACTAATCCCACCCACTTTGAAGTGGTACTAAACTGCAGTGGAAAAGCAAACCGAAAGTAAAGCAAGCCGAGCCGTGCCATACTGAGCTGAGCCGAGCAGTAACACGCAGTGGAAAAGCACCAATGTCCACACCTGAGAGAATTTGAGAATTTGAACATTCACAGAACGGGCTTGGAGAAGATTATTAGGAGGGAAGGGGGCCGAGTCTGGGTTTGTGGAGGTAATCTTACACTACAGTCGGCCACTCAGGGAGAAACAGAGAGAACTGCAGAGGGAAGAACAGGAAGGAGAAAAAGTGGCATCAGGGTCTGAGCCGCTAACGGAGGCAGAAAAGGAAAATGGGGTAGAGATGGTGGGAAGGTCTCTGCGTCTTGGCATGTGTGGAGCAGATCGTGTGATCCAACACCCCCGAGATGAGGACAGGGGCTCGATAGGGTTGTCAGGTGGAGAGGGATCGCTCTTTGGGTCAGCAGATTGCAGCAGAGGTTCAGCTCGATTTCGGACATGACAATACTTGAGTGGGCCAAATGCTACAAAACTGTCACCGGACACCAGACAAGGTGAGGGACAGCTATATATACAGGCCTCTCTTTCGCTGATTGGTTGGATTACCTGAACGTGCTCCAGAATTTTGTTAAGTAAACAATTTAAGTTCAGTTACTGTTATTTATTTCAGGCAATGGGAATGTTTTTTTTATTGCTTTAGTTTTAGTTAATAATAACCCTGCTTGTTTTATACAACATTTACTGAAATTTCCCTATTAAATTATTTTTGTAATTTTGTACTTTTTTTATACAGACATGGTTGTTGATAATGTAAAAATAAAATATTAGGTGATTAATCAGTCTGACTGATATATCGATGTATCATCAATATGTACAATATCTAGCAGCAACAACCAGAATTGCAAACATAATGACTTGTTTTGAATGACTTGCAGCTCTGTTTGATGCAGCTACGGTGCATAAATTAAACACGACATCTGATATCCAGTGTAAAACTACTAAAAATACAGCCCAGTGCTATTTTCACAGACATGACGTGTACCTGTTCTGTAGTGTGCAAATATAAACGCCTCTGGCAGTCTGTTGCTGGCTTACACATGTTACCCACGTGGAGAAGCTCAAGTTCAGTCTGTGTCTCTCTGCTTTTCTCTCCATCCATTCAACAGCACACTTCTGCTGCTCACAGTAGGGCCCCACGGCCTATAAAACACATACAAAAACCAGGGGTCACAGATATAAGCTACATTTGTCCACAGTCAAAGCCTTAAATACATAAATGTGATTTATCAACAGCTTCTGAAAGTCAACATTAAACATTTTGCTTCTCTAATATTGACAAAATGACAATTTATTAGCATGATTTACGCTAAAATGATCATATATTTTTTGCCAAATTTTGTTTGTAATTTGAGAAATATTTGTTTAGATGTAATCTTAACAACAAAAAAAAAGAAAAGAAAAAAAGGAGATTTAGGTAATACCCCATTCAAGTAGATGTGCTGTGCTTGTTTGGCTGTACCTACACAGAAAATAACCTGGACCTATTTACCATGATGGCCATCAGGTGAACTGACTTGCTTCAAAGGGACTTACTTACTGATGTACTAATGCTGCCTTCAGGTGCTATCTGAATTATCGTAAATACGAGTTTCCTTGTTAAAAATTGGACATAAATACCCATATTTACCACTGGGAAGCTCTGAGATAATTTAGATACCCAAGTTCCCGAGTTGGGCATGCCATACACTTGGCGAAGGGGAGAACAAATCCTGCTGTGACTGGTATTCTTTATTAGTTTTTTCCACAACAGCTACATTGTCCTGTCCTAAAGTAGTGCATATTTACATGTATGAATAGTCATTTGATGCATACTGTACATTTTATACACAGTGAAAATAGGCTGTATTTGACCGAAATTCTAAAATTGTCAGCAAGCTGGCTATCTTGATAACGCGGTGGATGTATATATAGTTGTCAATTAATGGGACGCTAATTATCATTTTGGCTTTAATAAGATTTCCCCAATAAATAGGCAAGAAAAAACCTGCTGTCCTCCATGATTCCTGTTCTTTCCAACAACAAAATACTTGAATACGACAAACTCATAATCACAACTTCAGAAGCGAGAAGTAGGAATTTTCCAATAGCACGTGAAGGCGACATAAGGAAGTCAAAAGGGTCCATTATGAGATCATGTGGACTCTCAAAACTCTCAAACAGTGGTTCTCAACCAGGGGGTCAGGTTGGAGGGGAGTAGTTTCAGCATTTTCGACTCACCGTCAAACTGACATCATCTGAGAAGGAACGCCATTCCAGACCGGAAGTAACTTTTCAGATTTTGATTAAAGATTACCACGACAAACAATTTTTTTCTGTGTATTAACTTGCACGGAATAATTGCTCACCACAAGACTAGTAATATGCACTAACAATAGTAAATAGGGTCAATTTTGATTTCATGACGACTTTAAAGCTACAATATGTAAGATTTTTGCAGTAAAATATCCAAAAAACACTTGGCCAGTGTTATATATTTTGTTCAGTTGTGTACTTTGTAAAATGTTCCCAACTATTTGAAAATCGTGAGAAATTTTTAACCAAGGATACGGGACGTGTATGGAGTTGCCTGTCAATGGCGTCATACCCACGTTACCCTCGGTTTCCGTATTTATTTTGTAGAAACCATGGAAACACTAAAGATGCTTTAATATATTATGTTTTATTAGACAAGGGAACAACTGTTTGGTTACATGTATAGAAAGAAAACGATTTATTGCTATATTGCTCAACACTTTAGTCTTATTGTTTAAATTCAGTTTTCTTGATTTTCCGAGAGTACCATGCTTTTACCATGCCTTCGAGAAAAACACTATTTTGTCAAGTTTTTTTTTCTCCATTATACAATACGTTTTGTGCATGAAGACGACATTTCCCAAGATTCCACGCTCAAACTCGGCGTCATCAAGCTATGCCTTTGTTTAGGCGACCTCTAACGGTTAAAAATTTACATATTGTAGCTTTAAATGATCTCAATCTTGTTAACACGCTCTAAGCGCTGTAAATGCTAAGAAAGAATTATTTTTCTGTGGCCATGAAAAATACCCTTTTCTTAGAACTAATTGATAATGAATACTGAGTGGTCACAGGATGAACTTATTAATTGTTTGTAATGTCTATGTAGCTACATCAAGTTAATCTGATTAACTAATAATTCAAATATTCATAATTAATCATAAGTTATGACTAATTATTAATATTTCCCCTTTGAGCTAATATGCTACAATTCAGTAAATCACAAACAACTAGAAGAGTTATGTAAGTTCATTGGTTTAAAAAGAGTGGGAATGCTGAAGAACATTCAGCATTCAACTTCTGTAATCCTGAAATGTAATTATTTTAGTTTCTTTTTTCTTACTTTTTTCTTTTTACAGAAACTACAAGTGCCCATATGTGGGTAAAAAAAAAAAAGTTGAGAACCACAGCTTTAAATACAAAAGGAAATAAAATAACAAGACTCCCCAGTGCTGATGGGAGTTTTTCTGACCATATTGGCATTTAGAGTAACTAGGGCAAATTCATAACATCTGCTTTTTATATTATTTTACCAGTCTGGTCCATGTACAGAAGCAGTGTCTGAGTAGACTGGTGTCATGGGTGAGGGCTGCATGCTGTTCCAACATATGCTGCCTGCATCTCTGCCAAACCATTAGTTCCCACTGAACGACAGAGTGAATGAGCACACTCCTCTCCTGTAAATTAAAAATAAATAAATAAATAAACTAAACAACTTTGTCCCAAAGTCTCTCAAACTACCAAACGTAGTTTATTAGCAGTTCATCCAAAGTTAAAATTTTGTTAATTTTTACTAATTTTGTTCCAGACCCAAATTATTTAGCAAAAGGTGTTTTTGTATGATACAGTCATGGGCATAATTTACAGGAGGGACATTTCCCCACCACTTTTTGTAACATTTCGCTGCATGGATGTACTTAATATAAAAGAAACATCTCCGTTTGATTAGCAGTTCATTTGTGTTAAATAAGTGGTGATCTGTCGCTGGAGTGTGTTTTTGAAATCATGCTGAGTGCTCGTTGCCACAAGCGCTTCAATTTATTGCTTAAGGCTATTGCGGAAGCTATTTGTTCTGGTAAAAATCAAAAAACAAAATGATTACTGAAATTACTACTGAAGCAGTACATAATGAGGGCAACTGAATTAACCTGAGATCACATCATCTCAGTAAGCAGTTACCCTCAGTAGCGTAATCCTCCCAGCCTGTCCATGGACCGGATCAGATTATGGGTCGGTATAATACTGGAGACACACACTTCATCATTAGTCCAAGACAGAGCCAGATATCAGTGCTCACAGGAGCTCATGTGGCCCATAAAAACGGAGGGGTCATGGGTGGGGGGGATGGGAGGGTGATATTACAATCACTGATCACCTGCTCTTTCAGAGCGTGTCTCAGTAATAACCTCCCTGAGGTCCTGCCTCCTCCATTTTGTAGCCCAGCGCTTCCGCCCCCTGCTCCTCAGAGGGGGGGCACAAGCAGCCACACTTGACTTCTGATCCTGTCTCCAAGAATCCCCTGGAGACTGGTCAGAAGGCTTAGAGGAATCCCACAAGGCAAAGACAATTGTGTACCTCTCCTCTTGAAAAGATTGACAAACGTGAATGGAGCTTTTTTACCGTGAACTTGTCACAGTGCACATCCAGCATTTTTTCAAAGTTGGCATAGTTACTATAGAGCAGCATTTCTGCCAGAGGACCAATATAAATGATTTTGTTGATTAAGAATATCATATACCCAGTGCTGGACAGCCCTGCAGTGCATTTGAGTATGAGCTCTCCACATCCTGAAAACCACAGTCAGTTCTTTACGTCTCCTGCTTTTTCTACAGAGATCCGCCTGTAGTCTCATATCTCTGTTAGTGTGCACTAGACTCCTCCACTGGGAAAAAGCCAGACTCAAATCAGGATGCATCATCCTGCCGAGGGCTTTTAGCAGCACAACCTGAGGAAAAATGAAAAAGTGGAAGATTTATATGAATAGAACTGACTGCTGAATTGCCACAGTTTGGTCCCCTACTGTTAATAATATAACAGTAGAAGCCAAGCTGACTCTGGATCAGAACTGTTGCACTATGAAGTTTTAAATTATTTATTGCCAGAATGATCCAAAAACAGGATTCCTATTATGGGTTGATTAACAATTTGGTGGAAAGAATCCATACTTAAGTTATAACAAACAATAAAAAGCCATAAAAATCTAAAATCCTAATATCAAAATGCAATTTTGTTTCTCAAGTAAATGCTTCGATTTTGATAGGATGTAAGTTACTGTTACTGGGGGGAAAAAGCTAAACTGCTAAATAAATAAATATTACTAGATTTAACAGAAAGTGCATGTTAAATATCAGGGACATATTATAAACAAAATGTTTATGTATAAACAATATAACCTGCAACTGATTGATTGGTTGACCAATACCACCTTTGATCTGCAAAGTCTGCAGTGATCATAGGAGCCCCAGAAACAACTATAAACCATTCTTTCATCTCCTGGGTCTTTGTGTTCCTCAGGAATTGTACTGCAGGGGAAACAACAAAGTAGGATGGTCTTTAAAGTTAATATTAAAATGATTGTACAATTAAAATAAAATGTTGTCTTATGTAGCTAACCTGATAACTGACGGCAGAGATCTGTGTTCCTCTGATACAGTCCATGACATGTGGCTGTGCTGTGACTCTGTGGCAAGTAGAGGGCAGTGTTGCTCTCTGTGTGTCGACACACTTCGCTCCAAACTATCATCTTCTGCTGTGCAGTTTTCACATTCTACCAGAGAAACCTGATTGAATGATTGAACAGTCATGATGCCAAAAAATATTCACAATATGCTTATTGATAGGGTGACCAGACGTCCCGTTTTTCCCGGGACAGTCCCGTATTTCAGCTCTATTTTTAGTGTCCCGACTTATTAAGAAAAAAATAATGTTTTGTCCCGTATTTCATCTTTCAACTGGGTGATGGAGTTCTGTCACACAAGAACAGCCTAATCAATTCGTCATAGAACAAAGTTACCATTCAATCACAATTCGTTATCGATTAGTGAAGGCGGGATAGGCGGAATCACGCTGAATAACACAGACCAGAAGCCTCTCTCTCACGCACTCTCTCTCTCTCTTTCGCGCGATCAGTTATCCTCGCGCCTGAATGGTCAAATGCACACATAGTTTTTCAAAATGTCCATCGTGTGGAGTATCTCACGTAAATACAGTCGGTTAAGTGGACGTAAACAGGTGGGTAAAAACAGGAAATGTGTCAGTAGCCTATATTAAATCCATGGATTCGGTCTTAAAGGGACAGTAGCCTAATTAAATATTTGTCAGTATATTCAAATGTGAAAAAACAAGTTTAGTCTCTGTCGTATTTGTTGTATTGTTTGTAACTTGTTTGTAAATTTCTTTTTATATAACAATATATAACAAATATTTATATCTACACTGCCCTCCAAAAGTTTAGAAACGCCCTAGAAAAGTGGGGTTTTGGACAATATTGGCATGAATCCTTTTTAATTTGTGATAATTTTGCACTGGTAAGGGACAACACAAATTATAAAAACACATTTTATTACATAAACAGTTTATACATAGAAAAAAACTTAAATTTTTGATTCATCAAAATATCCAGCATTAGCAGCTATCTGACCTAAACTGGGTTCTGATTGGTTCATTGTATTCTAAACTTAATTGGCAATCAATTGTTGAAGCTATTAAGGTGTGCTGACCCAAAAATCTTTTACAAACCTGGGCCAAGTTTAAACCAGTAACCAGGCATCACAGCTGGCAAAGGGGCATGTCTGACTTTGACATGTATATACTGCCATTATTATGTAATGAAATGAAATGAACACATGAAAATTATTATTGCTGGATAATGTCAAGTTACTGTAATGTATTTGCACCAAAAAATTATAAGGATTTATGCTGATATCGTCCAAAACCAGACTTTTCCAGGGGTGTTTTCAAACTCTTGGAGGGCAATGTATATATATATATATATATATATATATATATATATATATATATATATATATATATATATATATATAATATAGTGAAATAAAATTTCTTAAATCATGGTCATATTGCGCACTCGTCCCGTATTCCACCATGAGAAATCTGGTCACCCTACTTATTGATGAAACAAAACCTATACTTTTCCAACTGATTATGTTCCATAGGAATTACTCAGCTAAAGAGCAGAAAGTTTGACAATCAAATCAATCTCTTTTTTGTATCAACAAGACTACAATATTAACAGTAAAGTCTTAGTCTAGGTCTTAAAGGGATAGTTCACCCAAAAATGAAAATTATTCCATGATTTACTCATCTTCTTTCAGACGAACACAAACAGAGATATATTAAAAATATCCTTAGTCCTCCAAGGTTTATAATGGTTATTATGAATAGCAGAAATTTTGAAGACAAAAAAATGCACCCATCCATAATCCATACTGCAACATAGTAAACAATGACATGACATACTACGCGTGATAGCATAGCACGTCATGGCATAGTGTAGAACGGCATGGCATGGCATCAAGTTAACGATTTTTGGAATATGTCGAATGCATATGGCTGTCGTGCTGGAAGCTTGTTATTTTACTTTATAAAATGCATAGATTACACAAATACATCGATTCACAACCAATCTAAACCTTGGAGCATGGCTTGGAATCATTATACACCTAGCATGGCTTGAGGGTGAGTAAATCCTGGGATTATTTTCATTTTTGGGTGAACTATCCTTTTAAGGGCTCTGCTATGGTCTGGGTCTGCTAGCTGGAAAAATGCTAATTTAAACAAAACAAACAAAATGCAGGCAATTGGCAGGTAGCACTGAGTCTTGTACCTGAGGTACAGCAGTGGACATAAGAGGATCAGAGCTGGACGAGGAATAGGAGGATGGATGAACATGAGCCAGTCTGGCTGTGAAGAGCAGAACTGCTTCAGAGAAAACAGCCTGAGTGTGTCTGTACCACTCCAGAAGAGCAGCCCGCTGAACAGCTCTATCTTGAACTGATCTGTGAGATCTCAATAAGAAATTAAAGAATTGAGCAGGGAAAGGTAAAGAGACATAGTTAAAGAGAAAAAGAGGAGTTCATCATACTGTGCCAACTGTTGTTTCACTAATATCTCTGTCCACTTATGAAGAGTGTTGTGGAGCAGTAGCATTGCTGATAGTTCTTGAGCTGAAATGCCTGTTTTCCATTTGAACACTTCCATCGTACAGCCTAAAATCCAAATAGATTTTCAACATTGATGATGATAATAATAAGAACTGTTTCTTGAGTATCAAATTACTATATTAGGATTATATCTCTGAAGAATCATGTAACTCTGAAGACTAGAGTAATGGCTGCTGAATATTCAGTTTTTAAAATGTTTTCAAGTTATTTTAGGTTGTAATAATAGATCACAATATTACTTATTTTACTGTATTTATATCAAATACATTCAGCCTTGGTGAGCATGAGACTTTATTTAAAATCTTTCCAACCTTGAACTTTTGAATGATGGTGTATATCATAGATAGCTTACATCTTAAGCACATTATCATACTCATGAAATGATCTAACCTGTGTTTTTCTGTCTTGTATGAAACTGGTGGATGAGGAAATCCTTCTGCAGACAGTGTAGCTGAAGGGATCTGCTCCATTGCTGTAAGCATGTCTTGAGTGTCAGAGCCTTTCTGTGATAACAGTAATGCAGAAGCAATGCACTCCGCTGGACTAGTGCTTTCCACCCCGATAAACACCTACCATAGACACACAGAGAATCAGTGCCACAACATCAATGAACAGTTTAGCAACTATATAACAACACCCTATAAATGTCAAAATTGTCAATCACTGCCATTACATTCCTTGTGAGAGACGTGCGTGGCTGCACACTCCAGTAACTTTCCACACTCTACAGGCGCCGCATGCAATGTTTTTTGTCAGGAGACAGGAGTAACAACTGCAGATTATGAGTTACCTGTGGTGAGTCCAACATAATGAATCCACTAACACGACACAGCGAATGCCGGTGGTAAACACTCGTGTTCCAATACTCGTGCACAAGAATTTCCCTCGAAATCTCCGGTCGGGGGTGAAAGATCAACCCCTGCCCCTAAGACAAAAAGTCCCTCCTGGTCGGAATATACCACGGAGAGCCTTCCAGGAGAAACACTAGGTCCGAGAACTAAACTTGATCAGGCCAAAATGGAACTACAAGTACCAGGCATACTCCGTCATTGGCATACTTTTGTTGGAACAGAGCTATCGGGGAAAATACGTACATATGCAGCCTTTGCCATGTCAGAACCATGGCATCTAGCCCCAACGGAGCTGGAGGTGTGAGGGCAAACCAGAGAGGACAGTGGGTAGACTCTTCTGAGACAAAGAAGTCCACTTCCGCTTTGTTGTACCTCTGCAAAATTAACTCCACCACATTCAGGTAAAGTCCCTAAGGCCTCAGGTCCTGCTTCGACGAGATATCTGCACCCAGATTCAAGTGTCCAGGGACATAAACTGCCCTCAGCGTGAGCAGTTTGTCCTCTGCCAAGGTCTTATACATTCTACAGGTCATGTGAAATGAATATGAAACAAAATAGCTCATATTTAGTTTGGCCCCCTGATGTTGGTGAATAACATTTTGTGAAAGATAAACTCTTTCACTAACATTTTTATGAACAATTGACAACATTTAAAAAAAGTGTTTGTACTTTATTATTTGTATGTAGTGCAAGCTTTTCAACATCTCATTTGAATTTAACAGCCACAATGCAAATGAAGCACAGGAGAACAAGCTGACTTACCTTGAGAGTTGAGCTCTTCGTAAATTCTCCCGTACTCTCCTTAACTCTTTCCTTGCCCGAGCCCTTTGACGCCACATTATAAATGTAGTCTGCATTCTGCCTTTATCCTGCAGGTGGCACATTCTCTCCAGACATCTCCTTGTTTCCTGCATCCTTCCTGTGAAATCTCTCCACTTCCTGAAGTTTACTGCACAGATTTCAACAGCAGCCATTACTCCCAGGCTGCGTTTACGTCAAATTTTTTATGCCCTTCCCTTGTTAACTTCCCTCCGTCTTGTTGACTCTAATGTACTTCATTGCTTACGTTGCAATGTGTTTAAATGTAACACCCTAAGCCCTTGATCACTTTGAATCTGATACGGAGCTGATGTATTATTTGTAATATTTTCCTTATAAATTTGTTTGCACATAATTCTATAGGCCTGTATGTATGCTTGAGCTGTTAAAAAAAAAATAATATAAAAATTAAATATAAACACATAAAATATGAATACATTAATATTACATATGAATACATTAATATATTTATATAAAATATTAAAATATACATAAACTAAAATAATAACACAAACTATAAAGGTGTAAAAAACATTCAGCATAAGGTAGCTACAAGTATTAAATGCGGTTAAATGTCAAAATAATTCCAATATCATACACTATTAACCCTTCGGCAGGAGTTTGATTGACAAGCGATCTAACCAATCATAATGCAGAATCTGCCATTTTGTCCAACAAAGCAGTCAGAAGTTAGAAGATTAACCTCGGTGGACTTGAATTTGAAATGGTGTGCATTTACGTATTTCCGCGTTTGAAACAACATTCCTTCTCATGTTCATTAATGTTTATTTGCTATAAATCAGGGGTGTCCAAACTCTGTCCTGGAGGGCCACTGTGCAGAGTTTAGCTCAAACCCCATTTAAACACACCTGAATCAGCCAATCAAGGTCTTATTAGGCATACTAGACACTTTCAGGCAGGTGTTTTGAGGTAAGTTGGAGCTAAACTCTGCAGGACAGTGGCCCTCCAGGACAGAGTTTGGACACCCCAAATGTACTAGTACAAAGAGATGATCGGTTCACAAGCCGCTTGAGCTGAGGCACTACAGCAATCTGTCACGACACATTAAAGAGCCACAAAACGTTTTTTATTGTTCAAATTTCTTTTAAAAAAATTACACAATTTGAAAGCTGGGACTTTGTTTAACATCATAAGTAACCTGCTCTGTCTTGTCTGTCAACATGTTGTCAATATCCTCTTTGCTCCGCCATGTATTTTTCACTGCATGCGGCATGACAGTGCCATGCAGACAAAGCAACAGTAACTAAGGGGGGCGGTTCTTTGCGAAGGGTCAATTGTGTGAGGTGGGGGTAAATTAAGTGCAATCTGCTTTGATGTCACATTCGTGTTGCATTGTGGTCTATGGATCTGCCTGAAGTGTACATATTGAGTAGACTAGCTCTCTCGATCAAAATCGAGGGGTCGAGGGTCTGTCCAAATAGACTTCCCTCGTCCACTTGACAAAGTTGAATGCAATTCAAAATGGCGGTGGGGATTCCCCTGAGGGAAAGTGCTTAGGGAAGTTCATGAGTGTATGTCTAAAAGTGGAGTTTAATGCATCCACAGTCTCTCACCTCAGCAGACTCCTGTCATCAAAGTTTTGAAAAGGCCTCAGGCAAAGTGCTGTCAGTGACAGGGGCTGTTACTGAATGCTGTCAGTCATCCCTATCTGGAGGAGGGGGTTTTTGGCTTTTTTTTTTTTTTTTTTTGGCTCCACCTACCTGCTAACATCCGTCTGGAAAGCACCCATGGGACTCTGGTGCTCAAACGTGTTAGTTTTGTCTTCTGAACGTAGCAATGCCAGTAGTGCAGGGTGCGTCTGTTCAGGAAACAAATGATGTGGTAGCACATGTTTACTGTATTCCACTGGTAAACAATTTGCATTGACAACTTCACCTAAACACTACATTTTATGATCCATTTGACCATACAAAGAAAAAGCCTCCACAATGCTGTGGTGTTCTGGGTGGTTGCTATTGCTTTGTTATGCAGTTACTAGGTTATTTTAGATGGTTTCTTGGGTTATATTTTACATTGCTCTCTGAAATACTTAATTCTTATTGATCAGTCGCAACATCCCAAGATCAGTTATTCCCCAATAATGTCAATAGCTACACTCTATAATGACTGCTCATCCAGGTATTTGGGGCCGGACCTTCTTTCATATCTCTCGTACCACACCACTGACACACTCTCTCTTGTTTCATTCAAATTGCACTTCCCAAGAGCAGTGAAAGTCATCATAACGACCATTCACTCTCAGAAAAAAAAAAAAAAGTGCAAAAATTATACATTTAGAGGTTCTAAAGCTGGTCACTGTGGCAATACCTTTAAAAGGCCATCTTTGTACTCTACCTTATTTACCCCTAAAAGGTTTACAGTAGTACCTTAAGGATACATGTTACATGGGTTGCACAATTGAAAAAAAAAATAAAAAATTGAATTGCTGATAAACTGTAAAATTACAATTCTAATATTTATGGCTGTCTTAAAGGGGTAGTGTACCCAAAAATTTTGTCACCACTTATTCACCCTCAAGTTGTTCCAAACCTGTATGACATTCTTTCTTCTGTTGAACAGAAAGGAATATATTTTAAAGAATGATGGTAATCAAATACTTGATGGTAGACATTGACTTACATAGTAGGAAAAAGAAATACTATGGAAGTCAATAGCCGCTTTTCCACTATCGGCTGAACGGTTCTCATTGCGTAATCGTTGCATTCCTTGCCAATCCAGACCAGCTGGTACGGTTCCAGTTTTGTTTTCCACTGTGGGGCTTATAACGGCCACTCTTTGGAATGTAATATAAAAGCATCAGTCATTGCCTTGATAACGCAAAGGTTTACTTATGATATGAGATGTAAATAATGACAGTGTTATAGCAGATGATTAGATATTTCTTTTAATTGTGTTATTAATTTGTGTTTACGTCACTCAAATAGAGCACTTAGCCAGCTATGGAGAAACTGGTAGCCAGGCAACAGACAAGTGACCAATCCTTGTGTTGACATCACTTCACGAGAATTCCGGGCCAAGAACGGTTTGTAATCGTGCCGTGCCGTACCAGGTTCCAGTGGAAAAATATCTTCTTAAAATATCTTCTTTTGTGTACAACAGAACAAAGAAACTCAGGTTTGGAACAACATGAGGATGAGTAAAAAATGATGACAAAAGTTTCATTTTGGGGTGAACTCTTCCTTTAAAGGGCACCTATTATGCCCCTTTTTACAAGATGTAATATTGGTCTTGGGTGTCCCCAGAATGTATTTGTGAAGTTTCAGCACAAAATACCCCACAATTAATTTATTATAACCATTTGAAAATGTCATTTTTGGGGCCTGTTTTAAAAAGAGCTGTTTTGGTGTGTACCACCTTAAATATAAATGAGCTGCATATCCCCGCCCTGCCTTTGGATGAGGGCGTAACTTGCATACCTATGGCAATAAACAGTCAGTAATCTGAGCAGAATGGCTGAGAGTGAGAGACCCGCTGTTTTGTATGGCATTCAGCCGTACATGTTTGAACCGGAATCAGACCCAGATGATGAAGAGACTCCGGCAGAAGAAACACAATTGAGAATGGAGCAGGACGTCTCTGAATGGTTATTTGATACATTTATGTACTTATAGAGTTTTAATCGCGTCCCCTTTGCAATTATGGATGTGCAACACACACACACACACACACACACACACACACACACACACACACACTGTGATAACGTTCGCGCAATTTTTTGAAACTACAAACACAAATACTGTGATAACGTTTGCTAAGTACGTT
This sequence comes from Chanodichthys erythropterus, assembly GCF_024489055.1. NCBI lineage: Eukaryota > Metazoa > Chordata > Actinopteri > Cypriniformes > Xenocyprididae > Chanodichthys > Chanodichthys erythropterus. The sequence goes on along the minus strand of NC_090229.1, from coordinate 32,498,581 downwards.
AGATACACACTATACAAACAAGGTTTAAATTATATAACGTTACACAGAAATTCTACGACGACGACAACAACTTTAGACACATTTGTTATTGAATTGGCTGACATCGACTGAAATGACTATTTGCTCAAAAAACATTAAATACACTTACTTCTTCTGGAGGTGACGTTGGATCGCGAACAGTAGGCAACGATCCACACTTGAGGATTAACTTTGAGCAAGACCTGCTTTGAATTGACCCTCTTTCTCAAAACAGTCAGTCACAAAATTATTCGCGCAAACATAAACGTATTTTGGAATTTTGAGTGGCGCCTTAATTCGTAAATAAAATACATCCACTGCGTTTTCAGTGGCTCTGATGTCGGAAGTAAGTGAAAACTACTATGTTCATTATTACATCCCACAACAGAACACTTATGTTTCTTAGGAGACATTACCGGCTGTCGTTGATACAATGGAGGATGGTTGACAGATCACCGACGGCGGGGTCTATGCCAAAACCAGATTGTCAATCAAACCACGTGGGTGGGGCTTAGCGCAATTTTACGTCACAGTGAGAGCAATCTTAGAACAGGGCGTTCTGAGACAGTGCTTATGAATTATTGAGACTGTAAAAAAACCACTGGGTGGATTTTTCTCATTCTAGGGTGGTTTTGCTCACACACTGCCAACACACATTTATGGTCAAACACCATGTAAAAGTGAATTTTGTATAATAGGTGCCCTTTAAGACAAATGGCTTCTTCTTTGACAAGTGCTATTTTTCACTTAAGGCAACCAATAGTAGCCTACTGTATCTTAATTGATGATTTTTTGAGTAGTATGCACTCTAGCTTAGAAAAAAAAAAAAAAAACATTATCTAAAAGCCCAAATATGCTTGTTAAGTCATGATGTAAGGAATATTTCGGGGACCAAACCTCTACTCATTTCAATTGAGAATACTATCTCAACAGCCATTTATAAGCACTATTTCTTCATATAAAGGCCAGAACACACTAAGATGACGGCGATGAACTAGTGGCGACGAAAGCAGACTGCGGGATTGGCTCATGTCGGCAGCGTCTGGGTCCAAAGCATATGCCCGGAGGTCGCGTCGGCCAAAGAACAAAAACTGCCTGACAGCTGACAGTCAGCTTGGTGTGTTCCGCCCTAACACATTTAAGCTAAGCTTTTTAAAAAAACTCACAGTGTACACTGCAGTCTTGAGGCTTAGTGACAAATATTTTAATGATTCATAAAAGATGAATCACTGTCTGGCCATCTGAGATTTCAATATGGAGATAAAGGTTAGGATCATGATTATTTAGTAGTATTATTTGGACTGGACATAAGACATCAGGACATCATACTTAACATATGCCCGAATATAATAATATAATATTTATTTATTTATTTATTTATGTATTTAAACTTACATCTGCAACAACAGTTCATATTTTTATAAATATTTTTGGGAATAGCTTACTCTCACTTTGAAAAAACAAAACAACCAATATTTAAATATCTTAATAGAACAATACCAACTAATATTTAAATCTCTTAATTGCCATACAATGCTAGTACGAGTGACTGTGGCACTAAAATATGTTGTCACAACACTATAAATACAATCTAGGTAGATCTAAGATCTAAATCATTTGTATCATTATATATCGTTATAATGTCCAGCACTAGAACTTGATGACAAAGCACTAAGGCATTATAAACTGTGAAACTGTGTTTTGTGAAAAGCACTATTCAAATAAATTTGACTTGACTTGAAGCTTTAAGGTCGTCTCTTTTAGGGTACTGTCCCAGTGTCCCAAAGCTGCTGTACCCCTAAAAGCACATTTGTTTTTTCTGACAGTGTTGGTGCCTTTTTGTTTTCCATGGCAGAAAATCAGTCATGCAGTGAATGACATGAGGGTGATAATGTGAGAGGCAGATGGACTCTTACCGGCTCAAAACGAACTGTTTTTCTCTCTCTCTTTGACAGGATTCTGTCCTTTTCTGCCAATGATGGAAGAAGTGAAGAAGCTTGTTTATCTGAGTGGACTGCATCAACTTCTCCAGCTTCTTCTGACGGTTACTGATCTTCCATTTCATCCATGCTGATGCTAATAAATGCGTGCTAAAGAAAGACAGAGATCTCATTCTAACAGATATTTATATAAGATAGCAAATTCTGAGAATGCAATCAACATTTTGGAGACTGAAAAAAATAGACTTCACAAGCATGTGCATGACACAGAATGTTCTGTCTGTACCTGTACTGATCAGTGGCCAGCTGTTTTCTCTGATAGGTTATTATCCACAGGGTCCAGACTTTGCTCTGGAGTTGTCTGCCCCACCACGAACATGCCCACCACTGCTGCTGTCTTCTAGAGAATTGCTTTAAACACGCCTGCCTCCACAGCAGCCAGTGCTTATACAGTACAGATAGACTGCAGGGTTTAAAGCACATTTACATACACAACTAGATATTTACATGTTCTTAAGAAAAGGAGAGTGGTGTTTCTAACAGGGTTCCCACTCTTTCATGAACACAGATTCAAGGACTTTTTAAAGCACCAATTTATTTTATATCAAGCACCTATCAAACTATTTTTTTATGAATCATTACTTGAGTAAAACATTCTAAAAATAAATTTTGCAATTGAGTGAAAAAAAGGATTATATGGATTGTAATTGTGGCTTATAAAGAATATATACAATATAATATAGATCACAATTCTGACTTTATAAGACACAATTGTGGCTTTATATCACACAATGCTGACTTTGTAACTCGCAATTGTGAATTTAGCATAGAGTGGGGGAAAACGCCCCCTCTATTGTTTTTCCCAAAATTACCACTAAATAAATACAAGATATATTTTTGTTGTATGGACTACATTGACAAGTGATGTAGAAGTATTCACAATGAAGCTTTTGGTGATGTAGCCTACCTGAAAGAAAATGGATTTCACTGTAAATAATCTAAAAGAATTGTATTTTCAGAATGACAATTATTATTTTTTTTTTTTCAAACCTAGTCTGTGGGGTAAAAGGCCCCCAGCCACGTGTGGTAAAATGCCCTGGGGGAATGGCTTCCCTCTATCATAATAACTGTAGATACTCTGTTCTGAGAATCAAACTCTTTGTTTTTCCATCAAATGTAATCTGACTAGGTGGTTGAATAAAAATATTTGGACTTTATATTTAAAAATGACCAAAGTTAAAAGTTAACATCAGGTAGCTAGTTAGCTAGCATCAGCAAACAATATTTTTCAAATAGTATGTTATAATTTTGTTATTCATAATTGATTATATTCTTTTTCATTTTAAGCTAAAACGTCCTGTACTCTGATTTTGCTGGAAATGTGTAAAGCAAATTGCTTTGTCTGACTGGGGGCATTTTACCCCACCTGCGTTCGCCTGAGGGTGCTATACTCCCCTTGTGAGTGCAAAACGCTGCTCAGGAAAGTTCGAGATACTAAAAATATAATATAACGATGCATTCCACTTATAGAAAAGTTATAAAGAAAAATGCATTAAGTCATGCAAAGCGTTTAGACAGTGATATTAAAATTTAGAATAAATTCATAAGACCATGTTATAACATTCGATTTGGTGAATTACGTTCATATTTGGGCTAACGATTCATGATTCGATCACAAATCTTTTTCATGTTAATTTTACTATTTTGCCAGTGACTGAGTAGTATAGTCAAACTAATTTCCCCATATTAAAAATTTGTTTGGTTACCCACATTCTTCAAAATATGTTCTTTTGTGTTCAGCACAAGACAGAAATTAATACAGGTTTGGAACAACTTTAGAGTTGTCATTTTTAATTTTTGGTTTGACTATACCTTTAAGTACGGAAGAGGATTAGGGCCAAGCAATAATAAAAATCTTTTTTAAAAATCTTGAGATTAAAGTTGTTAAATTTGGAGAAAAAAGTCGAGATAAAATGTTGAGAATAAACTTGTTAAATTACAAGAAAAAACTTGTTAAATTTCAAGAAAAAAGTCGAGATAAAATGTTGAGAATAAAGTTATTAAATTATGAGAACAAATTTGTTAAATTATGAAATTATCATTAAATTATCTCGTAATTTAATGACTTTATTCTCAATGATATATGCCAATGATAACTTTGTCCAGTAAATGCAGTGTATGACAGGCTTTTAGAGTGTTCGTGCTTCGGGTGTACCCACTCAGAAAAGCACGTCAGACCAGCACACAGATAAAATGTTTAACCAGCAAGGCTTTAAAACGCATGCAAATAATAAACTTTTGTGATTGTGTATAACTGCAGTGTTCCGTGAGTATAACTCTACTGCTGTGTTAACGTGATGTGAATGTATGTCGCTTTGTACTACACAGTGTGTTGAGATGGAGGCGCAGAAAGCACTACAGCAAAATACAACGATATTTCTCCTAAAGCAGATCACTGAGACCTTTTTATCATCCACAATCAATATCGCACACACTTATAAGAATGTTCATTTCAGACACGGCAAGTGTCACAGCTGCTCAAATGTCCAAACCCCACCTAATAACAAAGCAAGGGGAAGTACCGCAATGGAAAACTCTGATTGTAAAATAATATTCCGAAACAAATATATTAGGAATAAGTGGGGAATGTTATAATTTTCGCAAAAAATATTTCAAATTTAATTCAAGCACTTTCAAGGACGAATATTTGTTTTCAAGTACTTTCCAGGCCTTGAATTCATGTGTCTGAAATTCAAGTACTTTCAAGGTGCGTGGGAATCCTGTTCTAAAAGAGGTAACAAACCAACCAGGACCTACGTTATGCACAACTTAGGTTAAACTCATGATAAATAGCAAAGGAAAATCCTGATTCCTGTCCAAGACAGTGACTCAGACATCCCTATTGACTCTTATTCATTGTGAGGTAACTGTAGATCTGACCCAGATTACAAGATGATTCTTACTGATAATGAATCACAGCTGCTCTGAGCACATGTAGGTTCCTCCAGGTGGAACATGTGGTCATCAAAACCAAAGTTCTGCTGGGCTGAATGAGTCGTTTTCTCAAAGCATCTGTGTTGCGCTCATTGTGTAATGAGTTATCCAGGTGTCTGCTCTCATAGTGATTCTTCCACTGAAACAGAATATGTCAGGTACTATTACCTTAAAGATATGAAGTTGAAATGGTATGTCTACTGTCTAACACCATGCAGATTTTGGCTTTTGTCCATGCAAAAAATGTCATACTGTCTATAAAATCATAGTTATCAAAGTCAACTACGTTGTAAATTTCTGTGGCATATTCTCAGGAAACTGTGCCATAGTATTTAAAAAACATTTGGGGATGATCACATGGGAATCCATACCATGATACAGTTATTAGTTATTTATCACTACCAACCCTAGTCCATTCATAAAGCGTTACATTATTTCAACCCTGTCACAGTAAGTTATTTATTATTTTAAAGGGTTAGTTCACCCAAAAATGAAAATAATGTAATTTATTACTCACCCTCATGTCGTTCTACACCCGTAAGACCTTCGTTCATCTTCTGAACACAAATTAAGATATTTCCGATGAAATCTGATGGCTCAGTGAGGCTTTTTGTGCTCCAAAAAAACAAAATAACGACTTTTCAACAATATCTAGTGATGGCCGATTTCAAAACACAGCTTCAAAGCTTCACAAATCTTTTGTTTTGAATTAGTGTTTTGGATTGCTTATCAAACTGCTAAACTGCTGAAATCATGTTACTTTGGCGCTCCGAACCACTGATTCGAAACAAAAGATTTGTGAAGCTTCGAAGCAGTGTTTTGAAATCAGCTATCACTAGATGTTGTTGAAAAGTTGTTATTTTGTTTTTTTTAGCGCACGAAAAGTATTTACATCGCTTTATAATATTAAGGTTGAACCACTGTAGTCACATGAACTGTTTTAAATATGTCTTTGATAACTTTCTGGATCTTTAGAGGTTCACTGACTCACTGACTTTGCTGGCAATAGAGACCTCACTGAGCCATCGGATTTCATCAAAAATATCTCAATTTGTGTTCTGAAACGAAGGTTACGGGTGTAGAACATGAGGATGTGTAATAGATGACATAATTTTCATTTTTGGGTGAACTAACCTTTTAAGTAGTTGAATAGTAATAGTTAAATAGCATATGCAGCATAACTCAAAACTTTTTCAAAATATTTTTAGAATGAATGATCAATCCTGTTAAATAAATATTAGAATTCTAATAACAAACCTTTAATCTTCAATAAAATGTAGAGTGTAATCTGACTAAGTATATATGAATAAATTATGTTAATATACTCTTCTTAATAATATAAATAGAAGCCTAAGTCACAGGCACACAAATGTCACAGTTTCCTAAGAATTTGTCATATACGATTCGCTATAGTGTTAGAGTATTGTGCTGTTGTACAAATTTTCTACCTGGTAAAAACTCTGATAGAGCAGGACATTACATCTCCTCTTCTCCACTGCATCATTTTGAGAACAATGCATCTTTGCGACCCATCTCAGAACATACAGAGCTTTGCTTAAAACCCGTCTTTTGTCATGACAGCAGGCTTGAGAGAGTAACCTGAGTCTTTTGGACCACAATCTCAGACAGCGCAACCGCAGACGGACCCTATACAGGTCTTCACACCTGCATATAACACACAGTGAGAACTGAATAAATATTAACAGTGACATCAATGGCAGTCACCGGACAACCTCCAGATAAATCTCTCAGTCTAAACACAGTACATAGGCTCTAAAAAGCATTTAATTGTATTAATTCAGCTGAGCCCAATATTACAGGTACAAGTCACAACAAGTTAAAAGATTTATTGTTATATCAGCTCTATCAGAAGGATTTTTATGCTTTCACAAAAACAGGCATTTTTATTTTCTTTACCTTTCTTCGATTTTCTTTTCATCAAAGTCATCATAAGCCTCTGGTGCCACATCAAGCTTGTCAAACAAAAAGAAAAATGTTAAAGACATATTCAGTTTTATAAAATCAAATCAAATTATATTATCCCTTCAAAACACGCTAGTCAAGAAAAATCTTAAAGGAATGTGAATAGGTTTTCTTATTGGAAACCAATGGAATTAAATAAGAATCTTCCCAGCAGTGCTGCCACCAACATCATAAGACATTTCTATTTGGTTGAATATAGGTTCTGATGTCAGGTGACCAAAATTCTATGTCAGGATGATAGGTGTGTGTGACTTGAAGTAGTGCTGCTCTGACCAATCAGTGTATGACATCAAAGTACCGCGAGAGTGATTGGAGAGCAGACGGCTCCATTGGCTTTTGAATCGAATTTTGATGTCATACCCTGATTGGTCTGCACAGCGCAGCTTTAAGTCGAATGATCCTAATGGCTACGTCAGAAAATAACTTATAACCAACGAACTTTCATTATGGTATTAAGTAACCATATTTCTTCCAAATGCCTCATCCCATTATATTGACATCAAACACTAACACTGTGTCTAACACTAATCCATTTTTTCTTTGTGTCAGAAGTAGCACAAGCGCTCGCGTTGTGCCATTTGTGTCTGGTGTAGGCACGTTGTTACATTTAGTCATGAGGCAAGGTATCCAAAACCCAACATCTGCTAAACATCATAATGCTAACAGCCACACAAAGTTAAATAACATTATTGCACTTTGATATTTTGTTGATTTTTGTTGAAGTCATGGTATTAAGAAACCAAAATGCTGTTTGTCCAATAAATTAAATTATTTGATTGAATTATAACATTTATTTGAATGAATAATCGAGAGAGAGAGAGAGAGAGAGAGAGAGAGAGAGAGAGAGAGAGAGAGAGAGAGAGAGATGCAGTTCCCTTCATCTGGGCAGGTCTCTCTACTAACAATGAAGCTGTGGATTTAATAATAACTTCAAAAACAGTGATGTTACAACCTTGTTGCTGAGTAATATAATGTATTGATTCAGAAGTGAAGCTAATTTATTAATAATTGCCACAGGGCAGCGCTGACAAGTTTCTTTGCTCCTGAATGTTTCTGTATATGCATACTGTGTGATCTCTTTTCACTGTGTGTGCGCTTCAATGAAAGCAACACATTAATTATAAAACATTAATTATATATATATATATATATATATATATATATATTATTTATTTATTTAATTTTTTTTACATACATTAATTATAACTTAATTTGAATGATGGCAAGGGTATGAGGTAGCATTGAGTGGTGTAATACAATATATGTCGGAGCCAATAACCTTGTCGGCAGGGCTCCGACATATAGCGGAAGTGTGCTTCTGGCAACCTGATTTGGATTCAAGGTCCTTTGCTGATCCCATTCCTATCCAATCAAGGCATTAAGGCATTAATTTATTAATAATGTCAATTTATGACAGTTTGACCGGGCCATAGGATACAGTGCCCTCCACAAATATTTGCACCATTAGTAAATATGAGCAAAGGCAGCTGTTAAAATAAATCTGCATTGTTTATCCTTCTGATCTTTATTCAAAAAATTAACAAAATTCTAACCTTTCATCAAAGTAAAACAATTGAAAGTGGGAGGAAGCTCACATTATGAAATAAATGTTTTTCTCCAATACATGTTGGCCACAATTATTGGCACCCCTAGAAATTTTTATGAGTAAAATATCTCTGAAGTATATTCCCATTCATATTTACATTTTTTAGCACACCAGAGTGATCATGAACATGAAATTGCCCAGCCATAACTTCCTGTTCCACAGGAGTACAAATATGTGTAAACACAAAGGCCAAATTCCCTGAATCATTCATCACAATGAGTAAAACCAAAGAATACAGTTCTGATGTGCAGCAAAAGATTGATGAGCTTCACAAAATAGAAAGTGGCTGAAGAAAATAGCTAAAGCATTGAAAATCCCCATTTCCACTATCAGGGCAATAATTGAGAGGTTCCAAACAACTAAAGATGTTACAAATCTGCCTGGAAGAGGACGTGGGTCTAAATCGTCCTAATGTGCGGTCAGGAGGAAAGTTTGAGTGGACAAAGACTCTCCAAGGATCACAGCTGGAGAATAACAGAGATTAATTGAGTTTTGAGTCTCAGAAAGCCAAAAAAATGATCAAACAACACCTACATCCTAAATCAAAGTTGTTTGAGGGGGTTTCAAGAAAAATCCTCCTTACTCATCCAGAAACAATTCAGTTGTCAGACACGACTGGAACTTCAAAAGAGACCTGGTTCTATGGTCAGATGAAAGTTAAAAAAAAAAGAGCTTTTTGGCAGCAAACCCACCAGATGGGTTTGGTGCACGCATGGATAAAAAGTATGTTGTGTTTTAATGTATATAAGTATTAATGTTGTGGGCCTTTTTTTCTGCTGGAGGTCCTGGATATCTTGTTCAGATACATGGTATGGATTCTATCAAATACCAACAGATAAAAAAAAATCAAAACCTGACCGCTTCTGCTAGAAATCTTATAATGGGCCGTGGTTGGATCTTCTATCAGGACAATGATCCAAAGCAAACATCAAAACCAACACAAAAATGTGTCACTGAGCACAAAATGAAGCTTCTGCCATGACCATCCCAGTCCCCTGACCTGAACCTTAAAGAAAATGAGTGTAGTGAACTGAAGAGAAGAAGCACCAACATGGAGCTGGGAATCTGAAGGATCTGGAGAGATTCTAATTGAAGGAATGGTCTCTGATCTCTTGTCAGGTGTTCTCCAAACTCATCAGGCATTTTAGGTGAAGACTCAGAGCTGTTATCTTGGCAAAAGGAGGTTGCAATAATTGGGTGCCAATAATTGTGGCCAACGTGAACTAGAAAAAAACAAACATTTATTTCATAATGAGCTTTTTCCCCCATTTTCAATTATTTTACTTAAATAAAGTTAGAATTTTGTGAATTTCTTTTATTGAAAGATCAAAAGGATAAACAATGCAGATTTATTTTCAAAGCCACCTTTGCTCATATTTACCAAGGGTGCCAATATTAGTGGAGGGTACTGTATACTGTACATATTAGATTCTAATTAAATTTTTGTTGTCCAAATGGATTATGTGTCATCCATATAATAACTCTCCTGGTATTGTACTGAAATGTCTTACTAGAAAAGAAAAGGAAATCAGCTTTAAAGTTTTAAAATAATTTTTTAATGTTATTTTTATCATTAATCATTGTAAGTCTGTTAGTAAACTATAGTCTAAACAGTTTAGTGTTTATTATTTACAATTCCCAAGGAATTCTCCATTTAGACTGGATCCAAATAATGATAGAAATTCCAGTAGACTTCATTTAGGATTGACCAGATGTCAACATACCTGAGCAGAAATCTGAGCTTCTGTTGCAGCCACGGCTTTACACTTCACAAAAGATGAGTGTTGATGAGATGCAAAATATTGTCCATCAGTAGACACTAGTTCATTCCTACTTCCTGCCAGTCCTGGAGGATATTTGTATGCTTCTTTAAGATAAACTCTTTGCATGGTTTGCGTATGGTTCTTTACATCCTCTATATGAATCACCAGTGGGTGCATTTGACTCAAATTCTCCTGCATTTCAAGCCTTTTATGAGGGTTAATCTCAGTAGGGCCATCAAAAGCCAATTTATCGCCATCAGTTCTTCTGTCTCTGACAAAATCTTCATTTTGTCGAGATTTGTTTGTTTGTTTGCTATGTATAGATACTCTAGGGACATGACTAGAGCTGAATCTTGTATTACAGTACTGAAGCTGCTCATTTCTTGGTTGTCTTTTGATATCTCTTGGAATGTAGCTACTGTGCCTTTCACTTTCCGTGACGACAGGTATTGTGAGAGAGGAAACCGCGGAGGTGGTTACAGATAAGTTGGGAGTTTGATGTTCCAAAAAAGAGACTGCTTGTTCAGTTGAGTTGAAGTGTAGCATCGAGCAATGCAAGTTTGCAGACATCCACGAGGACTCAAGAAGCTCATGAAAGGTACAGAATGAAAGCCTTTCATCTTGTCTTTGAAAAGCGAGTGCTTCCTTTTGGGGTTTATAAGCAATGTCTGCAGAATTAAAGCAGGTCGGCGGTCTTTCTTTCTTTGAAATTGTGGATAATGAGGAATACTCAGTAAAATCCCTCTCTGGGGTCTTCCATTGCTCACACTTATGCTTGGCTGCTGTATTACAACATATGAGGGCTGTAGCATCACTTAGTGTTGTATCTCTTTTGGCATATTTTGAGCCACTTGCACTCTCTGAAACCGAATAAATGTTCTTGTGGTGAGGAAGATCAAAAGTGCAGTCTGTTCCCCTCTTGAAGAGTGTTTGCTGAATGAAGGGCTCAGAACCAAATGTAAGAATAGAGGGAAGTTTGCTCAGCGGTGTGTTCTTGTATGAAGCTGTACCGTCTTTCTGAGCATATGGAGGCTCATCAGCGTTTTCCTCAGGCAAAGGCATGTTGGTTGTTATTCACATTTTGCCATCTCAATACAGATGTGCTAAGGTATCATTTAAAAACAAGGTCTCATTCTATCAGCTCAATAAAATATTCATGCATAACCATGAGGTTTGCATTAAAAAATGCTGAACTTCCAAGCAATTCAATTAAAGATCTAATAATTTAAATTTTAACTGATAAAACATTTATTTTCTTACATTTAGATAATGCAGTGGCAATTACGATAATCATTTAGCTACAGCTGTTCTGTAAAGTATTTATAAAAATCACTCACCCTCAGGGGCAGCATGTTATATTTGCTAATGCATCCATTTTGTGTCATCTTTAGTTAATGATCTGTATAAAATGTGGGAGAAACCTTCAAACTGCAGAGAGCACGTTGTGTGAGCTAAGAAGATTACAACCAGATTACTGTACAACCAACCCGCTGGGAGGAGCTAGGAAATTAACTCAGTCTAGTTCTCAGTTTAAGCTGAGAGATGACATTTAAAAACTATGAGAAAATATGAGTGGTGTTTGCCCATGGAAAACACTGCACCACAATGCTAAGACGCTATGGGCGGTTGCCGAGGCATTGATATGGAATTACTAAACTAATCTGGGGTGCGTTTCCTGTACAACAATGTACATTAACTCGCTGCTTTTGCAACAATATGATGCATCGTTGAACAAATCAACTAGTCACAACTGTTTCCAAAAACCTTATAGGGTATAATGTCGAACGTCACATGACCAAACCGAAAACCTGGTTTCATTGCATCCGCTTGTCAGAGAAATTGTTAAAGGGTTAGTTCACCCAAAAATGAAAATAATGTAATTTATTACTCACCCTCATGTCGTTCCACACCCGTAAGACCTTCGTTCATCTTCGGAACACAGATTAAGATATTTTTGATGAAATCCAATGGCTCAGTGAGGCCTGCATTCACAGCAATATGATATCCCATTACTATATTGTTGAAAAGTCGTTATTTTGTTTTTTTTGGTGCACAAAAAGTATTCTCGTTGCTTTATAATATTACCGTAGAACTACTGAACTCACATGAACGGTTTCAAATATGTTTTTAGTACCTTTATGGATCTTGAGAGAGGAAATGTCATTACTGTGAATGCAGGCCTCACTGAGCCATCGGATTTCATCAAAAATATCTTAATTTGTGTTCCGAAGATGAATGAAGGTCTTACGGGTGTGGGACAACATGAGGATTAGTAATAAATGACATTATTTTCATTTTTGGGTGAACTAACCCTTTAACAGCAGTATGAACCGACCGCCAGGGATGGGCAGTATTTATGATACATGTATTTCAAATACGTATTTCAAATACAAAATAGTATTTTGTAATTTGTATTTGATAGGGTTGATGAAAATGGCTTTGTATTTTGTATCAAAATACTTTAGTGTTTTGTATTTTTAAAATACTGTAAAATACTTTGTAAGAAGTCTACATGATGACATCATAAAATTGCAGCCTCTGATTGGTGCCTACTCTATAGTTTGCAGAGACTTGCGATCAGAACAGAAAATGTATCCATATGGGAGAAGGGGGTCAAGAAATTTACATAATGTTCTTGAAAACATTACCGAGCAGCAATTTATGATTAACCATCAAATTATTAATTGGTTAAAAACCAGTTGCTATGAACACAGGTGCCATCAGTTGTCTTCTTATAAATGAGTTGTTGTCATTGAGTCAGTGTTGCTGATGCAAAGTAGGCCCTTTGTTACCAAACACCAAGTAACTAAATTAGGATACAATTATGAGTCATTTGCAAACATTATACTGTTGGTTACTTTGAAACTAACCTTCATCTGGGAGATCACAGGGATATGTGAATATTTGATCTGTTAAAGCCACAATATCTAAAGATCGCTAATTCAAAACAAAGGTGAAGCTCGATGACACCTTGATTTCACGGAATCATGGGATGTATTGTCTTCACGTCTACAGCCGGTGGGAAAGAATCAGGATGGGACTCAGGCAGAAATCATGTTCATGGAGAGGTTATTAACGTTACTGTACTATGAAACAGAACAGGGCCGAGTGCTGTGAGAGCAGTAACGAGCCCACTGGAGCGATAATGAGAGACGAGTGCGACACACAGCTCGACAGCAGCAGATCTTTTATTATGCCACAGTCGCAGCTTCCTCCGGTCATGAGCAGGTAGGGTAAAGCAGCGCTGCTTATCATATTAGATACATTTGTGTGTTGAAAGTTAGTATAGTGCTACTCTGTGCGTTCGCTCAGCGGCTACTATAAGACACTTGATGCACACTGCAGTAAAATAGATCGATATTAGTCATGGTAAAACATGGTACTCGTGATAAATCAAGAAAACGAGATTCAAACAAAAAGACTTAGGGCCAGATTTACTAACAGCTTGTGCCAGCACAATCCCTCTTTTGGCGTTAAAAAACCATCGGGATTGACTAAAGACACGCATTATAAAATTAACGCTGAAAATGCGTGGACTGAGTTGTGCGGCTGACCTTATTGCATATGCATTTTTAGGAGCTTCCCTTTCAGATGCAAAATTTATGGGAGGACCATTATTTAATTCCCTAAAAAAGCATGTCTGAACCCATTTTGTGACATGGCTGCAATTGTTGCTGTGAGGAGGAGACACCGCAGAGAACAGAGAGTGCGTGGAAGAAGGATTATTAATTCCTGCTTTAAGACCTTTTCCGAACATATCGTTTGTCTATATCTATATCTATTGGCTAACATAGCTTGGCAAAACTATATTATACAGTATATGTGTATTTGTTTGTCAGATTACATGTTAAGTTGTGCCTGTGTTGACCCGCACCTGATGAGAACATCAGCATCAGGATTCAGCTCTGTTTATATTAACTCTAATTTGCACTGCTCTTGGTATATTGCGTTAGTCATTATGTAAATGATCTGACTGTGTCTGTGTTCTTTAATTTGCATGTCAGCAGATCACGTGCAAAACTTACCACTCCCATCAACACATCTGTGGAATTGTGCTCTCACACTAATTTGCTGTTTAGTAAATCTGGCCCTTAATGTGTTAAGCGATGAGTTTTCTGTCAATGAATGTATCCAAACAGTTGCTTCCCTGTCTAATAAAACTCATAATACAGTACTAAAGTGTCTTTGATGTTTCCATGGTTTTTAGACAAAATAAAACGGGAAATCGAGGTAAATGATGTCATTGATAGGCGACACACAGACACGGTGTGTGTCCTGGTTAAAATTGCTTATTTCTCTAGATTTAGAATTTCTTGGAAACATTTGGGATAATCTAAGTACACAAGTCAACAAAAAATATAACACTGTTTTAGTGGTTTTTGAATATTTTAATCTAAAAATCCTTCATATTGTGTAATTAATCAGCTGAGTCAGTGTAATGGTGAAGGGATAGATCAAATGGGCCAACTGATGGAAGGTTTGCGAAAAAATTGCCCTTGTAAAAGTATTTTGTTGTATTTTCAAAATACAAAAATACAGTAGTTTATTTTGATACATGGTGTGGCTGCTGTATTTTGTAGTTTATTTTGATACATTTAAAATGAAGGTATTTGGTATTTTATTTTAAAATACATTTTCATGTATTTTTGCCCATCCCTGCCGACGGCATATCTATGGACTTTTAAGGTAACTAGCGAAACTACCTAGATCACACCATTAAAGGTGTTTTAAATATCTATTAAATATCTAAACGTTAGTGTGAAGAAGAAAAATTAAAAAATCTTTTAAATATCAATCTGCACATGCGGGGGATGTCAGTTATGCTCATCTTTGCTCGCTCTTTTTAAGTTATCTTGAATAAACAGCACATTTGTTCATGAAGCACATACAAGACGGTCAAGACCTAAACCGTAAATCTGATCTGTTTTACAGAATATGGAAGCTAGATTGTGCATAACCCCTATTGTCGTAAACCTGACGTTCAGCAGCCACGTTGTTGGAGAATGATGTCACGCAGGTGGTGGAGTTTATTTATACGCTGTAGGCCTATGCTATGGCGTAGGCTGTGTGTACCACGCCTAGCCTACGACGTAGCCTGACATGCAGCAGCACCTCTTCAAAAATGTAACAACGCGGACCGCAAGCGCTGTGATTGGTCTGCTAGAACCTCTCCCTCAGGTCAAAAAACTGGCGCGGAGCAATCATCGGAGAACAGCGAGCGTTTTCAACTTCCATAGGAATGAAAAACGCTCTGTTTCAGGGAACACGTGCAGTCAAACTGCAACAAAAGTTGTTACCTATTTGCCGCTTCTAGTTGTAAGGTTCTCTGACAACGTACATGACGAGCTGCTTCTTCTTCAGCTTTTGCCTTGACACTCAACATGACCGCGGACCAGTGTTGCCAGATTGGAAATGTCTAAGTATCGTACCAGAAGCTCAAAATTATCGTATTTGGAAGAAAATTATCGTACACGAGTCAAACGTGCAGAATACAGGCTATTTATCTAGACCAACAACGTTTTGACTCGACCTGCAAATTACCACAATAGGTAAATAAAGCGTACCTTAGTGGGAAGCTCCAAACTCCACCTCTGAGTCGCTGTCATCAGAAGCCTGCGTGTTGCCAGATGTTGAGGGGGTCCTTTTGCTGTACAGATTTGATGCCGTCATGGACCGCAACATAGTGCTCGTTGTCTTAAAATTAGGGCACCCTCCCGCATTCTTAACACACTCTGAGGTGTGCACGAGCCCATTTAGAGTGTCTGTAATAAGTCGATTTCGTGGCTTTGTTTTGATGAGGTTGACTTTAGAAAAAACATGCATTTGAATGGGGAAACACAAGAACATCGAGGGCAAACTTCCCCAGTTCGCTGAACACGGTTACCCTCTCAAAATCCTCCAAAGTAGAAATATGGTGCCAGAATTCATCAACATCCATTGCCTTTGTATCTTCACTTAAGGCCACGAGTGGCAATCGCCTCCACTGGTCATCTATGGCTTGGAGACGGTCTGCGTCTGCCATGTCAATCAACCGTGGCACTTGTTGCATGAGGGGAAGCAAAGACGGATGCTCTGCTCGTGCCTTGGCATCAGTCGCAGTGGCAGGGGAGAGGCACTTGATTTGGGTCAAGAGGGCATCATCAAAGTCAAACCGTTTCCTTATTTCTCCGCAGGCAACCCGGAGAAAATTCTGACAGCGCACATGAAAATCTGTCAGGGTGGCTGCTGGAATCTTAGCCTGCTGGACATGCTGCATTACTTTTACACCCAAGTACAGCGTGTTTAGTGGTCGGAGCTTTGCGCCGTCATTTATGTCGATTTGATTCAATGGAGAACGCAGAACATAGTCTCTGTCCATGAAGGTGAGAAGGAGATCTGTGTAGGTTTCACAGACCTTGCTTTTCAATGAAGTAATCACCACCTTTTCACTTTGAAAATATTGATTAAGGTCTGTGAATTTAGGTAGCACCCACTCTAGAAAATAGTAGTACAGGCGAAGAGACTCATCATTAAGGGAGCGAAAAATATTCTCTGCAGCGGTCAATCTGGCCTCGAGCCACTGGTCAGTGAAAAAAAGCCGAAGGGCATTCCACTGGGCGGACACGCGTTTCACAACTTCGCTCAATGACAGCCATCTGGTCTGGGAGGGCTTCAGTAGTTTGTAGGGTTCAACATGGCAAAAATCTTGAAATTCTCGGAGCTGTGCGAGACGTTTTGCACTGTTTTTGAAATATCCATAAATGTCTCTGGCTAAATCCTCGCACTTGCGAGGGAGCTGCTTGCATGCTTCACTCGCACAGAGGTGCAACGAGTGGCACACACACCTCTGCACTGTGATGCCCGGCAGATCATTTCTAAGGCGGCTGGAGACAGAATTGTGTTTTCCCATCATTGTATTGCAGCCATCCGACCCGAACCCCACTATGTTTTCAATCGGTACATCTGCATCAGTGAATGACTTCATCATCTCGGTGTAAAGCCTTTCTGCAGTGGCCCCCTCAGCGGCAAACTGTCTGTGTTGGTCTGAATAGATCTGCACCAGTTTCCAGAAATGGGTCTGAATCCTGTTTGTGCCCTCATCGAAAAAACGAACAACGATACAAAGCGTTTTCACATTTCCGATGTCTGTTGACTCGTCAATCAAAACGCTGAATTTTTTCATTTTCAGGATTTCGGTTAGACTCTCTAAGTAACAGCCACCAATGACATGCTTGGTTATAGCAGTTGTCTTTGTGCGACCAAGGCTCATGTGCTGAGCTGTTTTCGAATCTTTGAATATATCTTTTAAGACGTCGACCAAATGATCCGAGGTCCTCAATGCTATGTTGTGCTCTGCCATGAACCCTGTTAGCTTTATCTCTGCATTTTTAACTGCTGTATCTAGCTGTTCACTCTCTGATGGTTTCTATAGCAAACGGGCTATGGACCTTTGAGCTGGGGCTAGATTTTTCTTTTTGTCCTGATGTTTCTTTGACTTTTCGTGATTTTTTAAAACGGTCATCTCAGCCACCATGTGCACGTTACAACACCGGCAGAAGGCTTTGGTGTCATGGCCTGAAACAGGTCTTAACCATCCTGCAAAACTGGGGTCCTTTTCCCACTCCGTTCTGTATGTTTGCTGTCGGTGCTTACTTTTAGGCTGCTCCATAGCCTCTGCCTTCCTCTTTGCCTTTCCTCTGTCATCCCCTTCCTTTTCAGCGCTCATTTTCTATACTTCTAAACTATCGAGCTCAGCTTGGAAACAACTGGCACCGCAGCATGAACGTTAACTTGTGCTCGTGAGCGTGAGAGTCATTCTCCATGATGATTGGCTGAGAAGACGTAACGTGATATTGAGATAGAAGACATGCGTAGCACCAAGTTAACTTTCTCCTCACAATCATGAATCATCCACATAACGAGTATAGAAGCCCTATGATTACAATGACCATCATTTGAATTGTCACAAAATTCTGGAATTATCGTACATTATGGGATTTTTTTCATTATTGATCGTACATCGTACAGAGGTCAAAATTATCGTACAAATACGATAATTATCGTACGTCTGGCAACACTGCCGCGGACACTGCCTACCTTTGGTCTGCATGCTTGCACGGTGACGCGGACAACGACGCAGAAAACAGAAGCACAGACTATGGCGCAGCAGCTCCGGCGTAGGTCTGACGCGGAAGTATAAATCAGCTTTAATAACTTCTTTAAATAAATCCGTTTAGATCGAATTATTGCTAGATGTTTTATTTTTTTTCGCTATAATTTATGGACATGACATCTGAGGACTAATCCTCATGTTCTCAGTTATTTTGCTTTATTTCCAGATTCAATCATAGGCTTGTTC
Organism: Chanodichthys erythropterus; assembly: GCF_024489055.1. Lineage (NCBI taxonomy): Eukaryota > Metazoa > Chordata > Actinopteri > Cypriniformes > Xenocyprididae > Chanodichthys > Chanodichthys erythropterus. The sequence goes on along the minus strand of NC_090229.1, from coordinate 32,479,939 downwards.
TTATGTACTAGAACACTTATGCACATGCGCACTCTTCAAAAAAAGTGCTTAAAATCTTTTGACAAACTAAAATATGTAAATGATATTTGGATATATTCGAAATAAAATATATACATTGTACCTAATGTCAGCTTGGTTATTTTGCTCAAGATAACGATTTATTAAAGGTGCCATCGAATTGAAAATTGAATTTACCTCGGCATAGTTTAATAACAAGAGTTTGGTACATGGAAATGACATACAGTGAGTCTCAAACTCCATTGTTTCCTCCTTCTTATATAAATCTCATTTGTTTAAAAGACCTCCAAAGAACAGGCGAATCTCAAGATAGCACCGACTGTTACGTAACAGTCAGGGTGTACGCCCCCAATATTTGCATATGATTGAGGCATTACACAAGGGCAGCCAGTATTAACATCTGGATCTGTGCACAGCTGAATCATCAGACTAGGTAAGCAAGCAAGGACAACAGTGAAAAATGGCAAATAATAACTGACATGATCCATGATAACATGATATTTTTAGTGATATTTGTAAATTGTCTTTCTAAATGTTTCATTAGCATGTTGCTAATGTACTGTTAAATGTGGTTAAAACTGCATGACAAACACTTTGTAGTCAAGAGAGCTCGGGAGGGGGCGGAGAGCGCGAGCGTGTTTTAAGACAAAAACACGGTTTCGAAAATGGATTCATGTTGTACATTCTCATTATATAATTTTTGTAAAGTTTGAACACAAAAAAGGTTGCGGACAGCAGCTTTAAATGTAAGCTTATAGGATTTTTCACCTGGTTTATTGTCCAACAGGTGAAATTACACAGTCACAAAGCACCTTTTGTCAACAAGCTGCATGGTTTGAGGCATCATTTATGTCTGTACAATAATGTACACAAAACCTTACATTGTTTTGTTTTTTTATTGCACAGACTAAAGTTGTTTTATTTCAAAAATAAATTAATATGCACATTTTTTGTAGATTGTCTTGACTTTATGATGCTTGTCATGTTTATCTGCATGGTTGTCAATCACTGATTGACACTGTTCTATTTGTTGTGCAATGTAAAATTTGATTTCGATAGATTTATCTAAAGCAATACACACACCAAGTTCTGTAAAAAACATCTTATTTTATTGCAATGCTACAATTACCATTAAATAATCTGCATAATCAACAAGTTAAACTGACAAATTTCAGAAAGAAATTTGTATTCTTTGTCTATTTCATACAAAATACACAATTTAATTTTCATGTCATGATCCTTAAACACTAATTACTGTTAGTTTTACAAACAGTGATGGAAAGTAAAACACAAGTGGTGTTAAATTCCCATAGTCTTGATCAACCAAATGTCTACTTGTAGCTTCTCAGATAAACCAATCTGTGAGGCTGGAATTTCTCTCGACACAGTGGGCATTCGGTCTACAATAAAAGCAACAAGGAAAATTTCTGATCAGAGCTCAGTAATGTTGAACTTTACATGCAAACACACCACAGTATTATGTAACATAGAAGTCTTGCCTTGGTATTGCACCACTCAGTAATGCACTCCCAGCAGAAGAGATGACCACAGGGAGTGCTAGTTGTGTTTCTGCGCTCCTCCAAACACAAGATACAGCGTGAAGAGCGAGATGACGACTCGCTGACATGACGACTGAAAGGAAAAACAGAATGTGTAAAGAGA